>NC_057779.1:10647501-10724165 GCF_014825855.1 Bombus pyrosoma
TCGCGATTTCGTGGTTTTGCAATGATACGTGTATTAAACGAGCGTGCAGACGAACGAGGCCCATGTTCTCGACGAGCATTAGCGACGACCGACGACCGTTTTGCCGCGATCGAACGTCACGCGTCGCACAGTCGAGTATTCCGGTATTCCGGTATTCCGGTATTCCAGTATTCCAGTATTCCAGTATTTCAGTATTCGAGTGGTTCAGTCGAATTGGATACGAGCCAGAAACAAAATTTTAGTACGTGTTTTATCATGTAATACGATCCTAATTACCATCAGGGACAGGCATCTGTTTAAATTAATAAATCATCTTCGATAAGTAAACATTTCGATTTGAGAGTTACACGTACTATGTAGAGGGGATGATTAAAATAATTTTAAATTTCATAAAACAGCTAATTTTAACGGAAGAACCGAAAGAGAGATTAAAAATAGCGTACTGGCAACGCGCGATAAATAATTGATTCGTAAAAAGTTTTGATAAAAGTTTTATAGAGCCACAGAGCAAGACTTCATGCAATAAATTATCTATTTATAAAAATATGACATAAATATTAGCACGTAAAATAATTATATCCTAAAGACTTATTCGTACCGTTCGTATCAGCATCGTATTATTAAAAAAATATTTATGACGCGGCCTTTTATCTTTCTATAAGGTTTCAAATCGGGCGTCGGTCGTGCTTCACTGTTTTCGCGCGTTTCCTTTAAATAATATTCTTTTTTTTTTTATTATTTAATAATTTACATTCACAATTTGTCCAATTTGGACATTCGGTGAAATTTTTTAGGCTGTTTAATTATCGTGTGGATGGCTACCCCCATCCATCCATCTTCCACCATATTCGTGTTTGTTAGGTTATATCCTTTGTGAGTTTAAATAATATTTGGGGTATTCAGACCGAATGTCCATCCACTATGCAACGCAGATTGTTTGGCGGGGACGATGGCTGACTTAGTGGGAAACAGTTAATTACCTATACCTATACGTATAATTCGTTTAGTTCTGTAATTCTAATTCTTGAACAACAAATAATTCTTTGCAAATAATTTTCTGTTATTTAATTCATTAAGAATATTTTTACATTAGAGTCGGATAGTTATGTTGAGAAAACGTACGTCGCCAGCAGACGTTGAAAAACATACAAAAATATAAGAAAAAAAAGAAGACGGTCGACCGAATCGATGAAAAAAAGAGTGAAATAGTGGCGAGTGAATAGTGCCATAGAATTTCTATTTACGACTGTACGCCTAATTAAATGGAACGATCTCGCTGCGCAATAACGACATCCAATAGACGCCTTTGAAATCGAACCAAGTACAAATGGAGGAAACGCCGTGTACTTTCACCAAATTACAAACGACGCACGGCGAAAGTCGTTATTCTTTTATGTCGTCGTACAAAATTCTGCCAGAGATGACGTAACGTCACGAGCTTTCTTTCGGAGAATCCATTTCTTCATTTGCATACTCCGTGCAGCTATTGGAATTTGTTTTCTTTTACCGGACTCGTAGACGAATCGCTCGGATCTCGATAGAAGGAATCATTCAAAGTTGGCTAGAAGGAACGGTGATTTTCGTTTTTATATCGCACGACTGGAAACCATGGGTATCTCGTTCTTAAACACGTGTACACTATTATTTGATTATTTTTTAAACAATGGAAATGGTTCGTTTTCTCTCTTCTAAAATGGATATTTTCAGTTTGGTTTCTGAGATCGGAACGACAATGGAATAAAGATATTCAACTAATCGATACGATAGTTTGTTTCTATTTCCAAAGTCATAATCGGTTAGGGAGATTTATTGGAAGCAACGAAGAAGGAATAGCGAAGCGACTGATTTACACGATTCGGCTAAAACTAAAGCTAACTAAATTATTAAAATTATTAAAATTGATAAAAATATGATTATTTTTTTTTTTTTTTTTTATTATAGACGACGTTACGTTATGTAGAATGTTATATCTTTTCTATCCTGCGTCCTGTATCGATATCGACATCAGATTCTATATCAGATTATATTCGTTTAAATAAGTCGGTGGGAAAATTGCCTGGAAATGTATAAGAAGGTTCTTTATCGACGCATAAATGAAACACGAGTTTCATAGTTTATATAGTAGAATCAGTGATACGTAAGTGGAACGTAAGTCACTGGGAGATCAGTAAAATTTTCGAGATTTAATTAATCGATTAATCAATCGTTCGAATGCAATGATAAATACCCTAGTAGCTACGATACGGACAAATGTTTCTCAAAACGTTTGAAAACGCGAGACTCGGCATGACATCGCGCATAAAAGATGGACTATTGACTGTATCAGAATTTATGGACTCGCAGGTTAGCGGTATTCAAACGCGACAAGTATACATACATACATACACATATATGTGCATAGTATGTACATAGATAATTTTTCGCAGTGTCGCGTTAGGTTGATTGGGCGTGCGCGTCACTCTATCGTCGTAGAGGAGGTAGTAGGAGTTGGAGTAGGAGTAGGAGTAGGAGACGAGACAGCGGGAACGCGAGCCAGCAGCTCCGAGCGAGCGCATCTCATTCATTCGTGGCGAAAAAAATGCAGCTCGGTACCAGTTCCGCCTCTATTGTTCCTGACCGCAGAAACGCACACCGACGATCGTGCAATTTAGCCAGGTGTACGGTGTGTATACACGTACGTACATACATAGGTACATAGGTGCAAGGTGGTCGGCCGTCGACCAATCCCGTGGTGAGTAGTCAGGCGCCGTCTGTAGTCAGACGCTAACGTCGCCAGCCAGCGGCACACTCGCCGCTCGTGTCAGTTCGTGTACGACCGTCGTGCGTGTACCATCTCTGTCGCTCGATTTTTCTTCTCTTCCGTGATTTTTTATCAATTCGTTTCTTACCGTGTGGACGTGTTTCGAGGTGCTGTCAAACCTTGGGTTTTTGTGATCGAACGTGACCGACGACGAGCAACCGTGGGAGGGCGGGCGGTCGGTGGGGAGAAAAAACAGTGGATCGTATCAGGTAGGCGATTTCCTTCGTAATTGCGAGCAAAATGTTGCAGCGGACAAACTCCTCGAGTCCATTGGCTCGGCAAAATGTCTCTGGTGATGCTCAGAGTTCGTTAATACGTGAATCGACAGGGGCTGCAATTTAAAGCGCTCGTCTTTATTTTCGGAAAGTAAGCGTGACGTGCGTTTTCCTTTATACGCGTGTTTCTTATCGAAGTAGAATTTCTCACAAATGTTTTTGCTTGGTGAATTAATTTAAAGGAAAATTCTAGCTGGATTCTATTAAAAATATCTATTAAAAAATAGAGTGACGAATTCTCGCGATCAGTCTCAGGTGGAGAGGAAGGAAATGTGTAATACCGTTTGAAAAACGTTGCTTACGGGAAAATTGTCGTTTATGTTATCGATGGGATGCGATGTTTAAGAATGCAAGAGGACGACGACGACGACGACGACGACGACGACGATGATGACGACGAGGAAGAAGAAGAAGAAGAAGAAGGGGAAGAAAATTAGATCGATCGCGGTTTCTTAACGAACAAATGCATAAATTAATTCTCATAGATGAACGATATGAAAATAACGTAGATAAAAACGACGCCAGTGTTGAATAACCATAACCGTAACCATATCTATTATCATCTATCTCTAATAATAATATCTATAGAAGATAAAATTGTCAACAGTAATATTATGATTTTTGTTTTTGAATCGTTCGTTCGTTCGTTTGTTCGTAATAAATGTAGGAAACGGGGCGAGATCGATCGAACTGTTCGGTGAGAAAGTAGCGCGTATACATGGTTTACGTTGATTTTTGTTCTTTTGTATTACGTCAAATATAAATTATCGTAAAATATGAAAACAGGAGAGCTAACGAATCGTAATAGTTATTAATTAATCGTAATGCTAGCAGGTAAGAAATAGGGTTAAATACGTAGGAAGAATTTTAATCGTAAATTCGTCAATTTAACGCTTATCCTTGTTTACGGCTCGAGAGATATAAATTTGTTTTCCAATAGTTACGTCGATTATTAAATTATACAAACAGATCGTGGTGCAGCACTTTTATAAATGTTTTATTTTTAACAAAATCGTCATTCGACACGAGTTGTTCTTCTATCGAGTCAACGAACAACGAGTTTTTTCTCTTAGGTAGGAAAAGCTGTTCCCAAGTATTCCGGATACGCCGTAATTTCGATTGAATTTTTCACTTACGCTGGCTTTACTAGGAAAGTCGTATCGCTTTTGTGCCAAACAAATATTTTCTTCTCCCTATCGATATTCGACCGATCAGCATTATTACGTCATGTCGGTTAAGCAGCACAAAGATTTTCTTCGTCAGATAAGTTTGCCAAAGATTCGGAATGATAGATACGCGTTGATCAAACTGATAAACGATACGAAGAATAAGTAATCTTAATATAGGTGCCTTAATAGGTGTCGTATAAAATGATTAACGATACGCGGAACATTATTCTTCTATACGTTTGTCTCTAGTAATTAACCGCAGCGTTTTTCTGAATATCGTACGTTTAAAGAAACATCGTAGTTGATGGAATCGTATATTCTATTCGTCTAACGCACATACCTTTCCTAAATAACAGATAATAAGCCAACTAAGCTGATAATAAATAATAATAGATAAATAAATAAGTGAAATATTGGAATATTAATGCGCGTCACTGTAAATATTAACAAGATAAGAGTTTCTATCGAAGTAAGCGAGGCAACTTTCTATTTTACGGTATAATAAGTCGAAATTGAAGGAGTTCCGTGTCGTAACAGTTATCGCGATCAAAAAAAAAAAAAAAAAAAAAAAAAAGAAAGGAAAAGCACGCGCGTTTACAAGTAAATAAACGAGTATGGTGTTTCGAACGAAAAAGTTAGGTCGTGGCTGTGATGGCTGTGGTGTCCTCTGATTAACGACGTTACGCGGATATTTGTCTTTAGGGAAGGAGAAATATCCGCGTTAGCAGGTGGGGTGTTGGATCGGTCTAATTCAGAGAGGGCCGGTGGTAGGGACGATTTTGCTCTATTTTGCAGCGTTACAACCGGTGCGTTCTGCTCGTTGTTGCTGCGAATGACTCGCGAAGCTGTCGGGGTATGCGCACCTCGTGCGAGATGCGAATTACAGAAGAGCAATTACAGAAGAGCAATTACAGAAGCAAGTAAGAATCGCGTGTGCAACAAGCATGTGTGGAATTAAGGATGAAAAATGAGCTATGTCGGATGGTAATCGATAACCATCGGTGAGATGTACGATCCTCTTGGAATCGTGTACGCAGCGAGGACATTTTCCGATCGAAATGGATATGGACGCGCCGATTGATTATCAAATCGCTTTGATGCGCTGAATGCGTACAAGATGCGATCGAATGGTACTCGATAGCACGTGCTTGTTCCCGCGTAAACGCGTAATTTTGCAACCAGCCAGAGATATCGAGGAGATAGATGTCTCGTTTTAGAATAACGAGAACCAAAGTGTTTTCTAACGCGCGATGTATTTGTTGCGTGTGCCCCGTGTACCAGCGCGGTGTTGTTAAGTGCCGTTATATGCCTGCAGCTGTACATTCGTAAATAAAGAGCAGGACGATACACGCGGCCGTTGCTTAATAACGAGCCCTAAACACGATGATAGATCGTCCAATCGTAACGGTGAGATGGTCGCATAATTTGTTAACGCTGTGCAGCCAATAGAATCGGTACGCAATGACCACTGGAAAGATATTCCGCGGATAATTTCGCACATACCTACCGTGCTTCGTGCAGATGATTCCTGCTTTACGTCATTGGCCGTGATGTAATTAACCGCGCAAGTTAACGAGCGGCGATCATCGGCGTGCAGCGTGCACCGTACACACGGTACACACGGTACACACGGTATACACGGTATACACGGTATACACGATACAGGGTGGTTCGGTGTTGATCGAAATTCAACGATAATAAAATAGCAAACAAAATTCTCTCCATCGTATTCAATGTTTCGCCAATTCTTGATCCATCTAACGCGACTGCGATACAATTAGGTGCGTTCTTTTCTAAATTTCGAAATTCCTTCCTTTACGGTAATATATCTTGTCGAAATTTGCTTTTGATCGTTTAGATTAATAAAAATGTCAATATATCTCGTTTATATAGTTGGCAGAATAACTATATACAGATACAGAATAAACCTGATTTTATTCTCCTGTTCTATACTATGATTATTCGTATTAAATGTACCATTTAAATAATAAAAACGTGTGGTTTCTATATGTAAAGTTCCTCCGAGTTGACCATCTGCGTACACGACGCTCACTCATATTCTCTTACCACCGTCTCTAATAATAGAAAGAACGTTAATCTGCAAATAATTACTTTTAAGTAATACGAGTACATACAAAGACCGAACGCGATACAAAACAAAGGAGAATTTTAATTCATCGAACGATAAATACAAACGAACCATATTAACCGAAAACAATAGAATATACGCAACATCTTTAATGCATTTGTTTCGCTTGAATACAAATGCGAGTATTATCAGCTGGAGCAACGCATGCGAATGGATTACTAAGCCTCAACCACGCAACGTAACCTAACAAAGATCGAATCGATACATAATATGAATATAGGAATCTCTATAAACGCGAAATCTGTTGGTACGTCGAAGGATAGGAAATGTGTATAAAAGCGCACGATATAACACGTTGTACGTGATACGCGCGTGATATTTACATAGGAATAAAAAACGACACCTCGTTTCGTTCGCACAAATATAAAGATACTTATACGTATGTAAGTATGTAGAGGCCGCTGATCGTTAGGATTGCTCGATCCAATGATTATCCTTGCCACGATGAAATTCTCGCTCCATGTACGCTTGCATATCGATCGGTACAAGCGTGAAACGCGTGTCTATTTCTAATTATTTCGTATACTCGCAAGCAATAAAATTGGGGTAGAAACGCGCAGAACGTATCTAGCATGCAAAAATATTTATCAGCCGCTGGCAAACAAAGTCTATAAAAGGGAATGGGCCGATACCGATCCGCGATTCGCGGAATCCGAAGGACAGAAACATTCTCGGATAGTCGGTCTCGTGGATGAATCGCCGCTGACATTCGTACATCTTCGATAGAATCCATGGAATTCGACGTATCGAGGCATCGGCGATAATTTTCGCTGAGACACAAAGCGCCAAAGGGTTCTGCCGTTTCCTTTTCATCGTAGCCTGTATCCTATACTGTATCGTATACTATATCGTATACTATATCGTATACTGTATCGTATCGTTGTATTGTATCGTCATACCGTATTGTCGTACCGTGGCATTATAACGTAGCTTTAGTGGACCTGGTGTTCGGGTGGAATTTCCGACGCTGCTATGTTATAGCGCCGCGAAGAAATTGGTGGCGCTTTTCCGTGGCATACTTCCTCGAGAATAAAAAAGAAAAAAAAAAAAAATAGCCAGTAGGTCGGCAGGGATTCGACTTCCGACCGCTGCAACAAGCTCGACAGGTTGCAACGGGGAACCGTTACGCCGGCGAGACGAAGCAAAATGCAGAGGAAACCGCGAAAAAGCTACGCGTCGAAGCTGACTCGTGGCCGTGCGATGCTCGTAAAGTCAAGTTTACGGTAGACTGACAACGAGACAAGCACTTTGCGCAACAGTTATGCTCGCTATTTCTCGCGTGCCGCGAAATGCCAGAGAAAAATATCGTCGGCTCGACGCGCAAAGAAACGGCTCGATCAACTTCCACCGATTCCATCGTCACCGCTTGCTATACAAAGTTTCTTATCTCGAAGAAAGGTATATGGTCACAGGCAACGTTTCCTTCTCCGATCTTACGTACATTTCCAAACATTTTCTTATCGGTTCTTTATTCGATTCCCTTTTCGAGAAAAAAAAAAATGTTTTCTTGTAAAACGATGGGTTTGTTTAAAACTTTCTTTCGCATAGTCTTCCGGTTTTTATATAAGAATTTCATATTTTTATATAGCGCGTACGTTTTAATAGGGATGATTCGTTATTCAAGTATAAGAAAGAAACTGTTCATGGACTGTCGATACTGTCAATCCCAGATAGCGCGTATAATCTACCGTTCGTGTTAACGAAGCGTAAGTTAAGTGTACCAAGTTAATGACATAGCCGAGCACGAAACGCAAGTTTTCCTCGCTTTTTCCTTCGTGTAAAAACACTCGACGATGCTCGCCTAAATTTTCCATACGTACAGTCTCCGTGAGAAGGTGGAAGATCTTGTTGACAGAAAGTTTCAATCGCCACGGTTTTGCTAATTTTT
The DNA here is from genome assembly GCF_014825855.1 of Bombus pyrosoma. Classification (NCBI taxonomy): domain Eukaryota; kingdom Metazoa; phylum Arthropoda; class Insecta; order Hymenoptera; family Apidae; genus Bombus; species Bombus pyrosoma. The sequence continues at coordinate 10,655,783 of NC_057779.1, forward strand.
CAAGCTTAACGCTTAATCGCGTAAATCGAGTAAAACATGGTAAATCGCGTGCATTAGTTGCTAATAGAAGCAATTAGAAATTTTCTATTTAAAATTGACCGCCTGTAAAGCGTCACGAAGCATCTATGCGAGACAATTACGCGGCTGGCAATTAAAATTCTTCCGTATATGAAGAATTGGTGGATAATATAGCGGAGATAGTTCTGCGAACATGTGTGGTCGCGTGACTACTATCCCAGTTGAACGCATACGATTCGAAGCTTCTAATACGACGATTAACTTTTACGAGAAAAAGTGTAATTAAAATTTACATCACCTAGGATTAAACGACTGTAGTAGAGCGATTAACCAAATCGTTTTAGCAGAATGAATATGATCATTTATTTTCCCCGAAGGAAAAATTCTCCTTCTGCACGCTAAGCCGCGTTGCGGGTTTTCAACTTTCCGCAGTGACACGAAAGAACGTGGGGACGGAAGAAGGTCTCTCGATTCTCTCACACGAGTCATTAAGCTCGGTCATTACGACCGACGAGAAAACCTCATACTCTTGCAACGATAGATTCAATTATCGACCGTTTAATCCCACGACTCTTTCGCCTCTTTGTCTCTCTCCCCCCCCCCCCTCCGCCCAATCTGATGGTTCTCCCTACTATGCGCAACGGAATGAATTTGGTTTCGTCGCCGACATCATCGCCCAGACCCATTAGCGATTAATCGTAGCCCGGATCGTTTCTTTCCTCAGCCGCGGCAAATTAATAAGACGATCTTGGTAATTGCTGCGAGCTACGCGAATCTACGAGCTCCACGGGATTACGAACGACAGGTAGCTGGCGTAGGTTCAACGGCTTTCTCTTTTATCGAGGTTTTTCACGCCAAGCTTTTCCGTCACGGTCTCTCGATTCTCCTGTTCGTTGCCTGGTCCGAACCGAGGGAAGAAAGCGTCGATTATCCGTTCTGCGCGACATAACCGGCGTAATGATATTAGTTTCGATCGACTCTCTTTCGCATCTATAGACGAGATATCTCGCCTGCCCTTTCATCAAAGCCTGAAACGTCCGCTTCATCGATTTCTAAGAATAATATACCTGATCCGCCCGTTTAAACAGCTTAACCAAGATCGGGCACTATCGAAAGAAAATAATAATAATAAATAAGAAAATAATAAATAATCTTATAATTCTACGAAATAATAAAATTCATTTCGTCGTGCCTCGCTGTCAAATAAGAAATTCCGATCGTAAATATCGCGAGCATGCTGTAAAGACAGTCGCAAGACAACGGTGATATACATATCGTCGTAAAATGGCGCGTACTAGTGCAGAAAAATGGCATTTCCGATTATAGTACAGCACGATTCTTGCTCGTTATCATCGTTCTACTCGCCGGTTATATCACGGCACGCACGCGTGTATCGAGCACACGTGGAATCACGCAGAACCACGTAGAACCACGTAGAATCACGCAGAAAGTATCGGGCCAGTCGCTACGCCTAATGAACGTTTTAACGTTAAACCGGTACAGCGTGACTTTGTCGACAACCGAGCTCTGACGTATCCAACTGCTGCTTATTAATCCGGCGTGCCACTTGCTCGATACTAATCTGGTAGCAGAAAGAATTTTATTGCAAGACCGATAGAACAATTTTTATTGAAACACGTAGCTTTCCTACAGCCGTGCTTCGGTTATCAACTTGTCCAAATTAATATTTTCGACGCTCCACGTCTTAAACCAAGCGATGGAGATATCGATACTCGTTACGTTCTAATTTCAATATTTCGACGTCACGAGACCTTTCTCCGCTGCTTTATCGTGGCTTTGACCCATTCGTAACGTCCACTCGTAATACGAGTCTGAAATACAGGAGCCCAGGAACCTTGGTAAATGGAATAACGTAAAAGAATCGGTAGATACAAAGCTATTATATTTTTAATCGACTCTGTTTCATCCATCGGACGACGATTTCTGCTGTTCCACCGGATACGAATCAAAATTCTTTCGTGCAAGTACAAGGCGATAGACGCCTCCTATACGTACACGCGCGTACACGTACACTTGCACGTACACGTACACGTACATGTATATACGTGGTATGCTCTTTGCAAAGAGACGAATCACAATTTCCTAGAATAGTTGTCGATCTCACAACTCACAATTCACGGTTCGAATCGTGTCTCAATAACGAGAGTAGACAATTGTTTGTTGCATCGATCAAAATTACGTGTCTTTGATCGAAAAACACGTTTAATCGGTTGTATTTTTTCATACACGGTTTTTCAGTATCATGAAAAATATCGCAGACTACGTGTATAACGTACATCGTACACGCATACTCTGATCAATCTCCATTTATGTATTCCATGTAGCTCGCAAGGCGGACTTGAGAAACGGCGCGTTTCCGTCCACTGATCAGGTGCCGAGCGTTTAGAGCGTAATTACGATAGGATACACGTTACCCTTTCAGCATAGGAAACGTTATTCTAACGCGATTTCATCGTAGGCGTGGCTCGTTTTTCGGATGGACGTCCGTAGGTTAACGAGATCTGCGGTGTCCAAAAAAAAAAAAAAAAAAAGGAAAAAAAAAGAAAAAAAAGGGGGAAAGAAAAGTAAAGAAAAGGAAAGAAAAGGCGGCGGAAGGATAAATAGGAAGAAAAGAGGTTACCGTTCGACTGGCTCGCCGCGATACTACCTTTTTCTTCTATCGCGTGCAAACCTTTCGATCTTTCTTTACTCATACACACGCATGCTCCACTTTTCACGGTACGCGTACGTAACGACTGTGCGCAAGTTCAAGTTCTACCAGTTTTCTCGAAAAAACGAGTAGCAAAGTCACGGAACTCTTAAAGTCTTTTTCCTGTGGCGGAGAAGCGAGAAAAAATCGGATATATCGTAGGGTGAAAATCACTGGACTCGGTGAATCGTCGGATGCCGGGAGACATAATTTGCGTTACCGCGGCGACCACCGTTCTTTGATCTAATACTTGCGAGAATTTTTTTCGATCAACGATTGGAAAAACGATCGTGTCTGGTAGCTGGTACACGCACGGTGCGCTTGGTGCATTATGCATTAACGACCGACCCACCAACGGATACAGGCCGTAGCACTACGGCACGTTGTATCACGTATTTTTCTCGATTACACGATGAAGCTGTTTGCCATCGACCTCGTACGCGTTAATTTATTTCACTAGGGGCTCTCGTCGCTGATAACAATTTCCATCTACCCTTGCTACCGTGCTGCGTCTCCACGTAAATTGAAATTGCCAAGCGTTGCGAGCTTTTCCTCGTACGGACCTGCGCGCCTTTTCACTTTAAACGACCGCATTGTCTCAAAGGCAATCTTAATTCGCTTCGACGCGATATTTTTCGCGTCTTCTTGAAATCGGTATTAAGAAGATCGCGGTGAAACTCGATAGCTAATTTGTAACGGAGCGCTGTAAGGGTACTTGTTTCGGAACGAGCGATTCTTGTTTCGAACATAATTTCGTAACAACGATCACAGGTAAAAAGATCTCTTTATACGTCAAATTGCATAGCTATTTGACATTGTTGAAATCGCGACAGCTTCGCGATAAGTAGCATCAGTGGAATATAGGGACGAGAGGAAACGTTACCAAATTATATTATATTATAACGGAAGACGTTTTAACAGAATCGTATTTATATATAGTTTGCGATATGTACGCGCATTATAGGTGTAGACGAACGAGAGAAAAGTTAAATTGCTGTTTAAAAGATTGAAGGTACGTCGAATTATTAAAAAATTACGAGTACTCGGGGGAGAGGAAAAGAGAAGGAGAGATAGAAAGGAAGCGAATCTTTAACCGTATGCGTATCTTTGAATTTTCATTAGAAATTTTTCACGGACAAAGTGGTTAAATCGTAAGATCGTCAAGAAAGATAAAAACATCGTATCGATAGCATATATTATTCAAAGAATATTTGACTATACATGCCTTATTGAAATACCGAGATCGTCCAAACTCGACTTGTCCGATTTCGTTGAATTTTTAGTACGTGTCTCTTTTCTCCCAGTAGTTGCGACTGACGGTCGATCTTAGCTTCCGATAAGACAATATATATATTTGCGAGAAACTGTCGCCACTACCTCACAGTCAATTTATCGAAAAATCATCGAAATCCGTGAAATGGATGAGATACTAAGTTACATCGTTGACGAATAAAAGAAATTACCGCAGGTAGAATGTAAAGAAACGAGGAGACGATAAGAAATATGTCGTGGTAATCGGTGGCCAAGTTGTTCGTCCGATGAGAGACAGGCTACAAATGTTGGTGATGGTGATCGTTGGCCCCGACGAAAGATAAGTGACCGGTACAGGTACGGAAGTAGCTTGAAAGGACAAACTGCAGGGTGTATCTACCACGTGTATCGTAAGTCCTCCACGTATTTTTTTGCCTCGGATGGCGGGTCGTGTATCACTGGATCATGATTCAGCGATGACCAACAGGCAGTAAGCCGGGGATCGTTATGCGAAGATGTTGTTGCTGTTGCTGCTGCTGCTGCTGCTGGCAGTGCTGTTGCGTATCCCGTATAGTTAGTTGGGTCGTTAGGCCAGCCGATTAGACGTTAGTTAGTCCCGTCTTTAAAGATGTACACGCACGTACACGTGGACATACGTAACGGACATCTGTGTATATACGTACATATACGGGGTGTTCGAAAAAGTTGGGACAAAAATTTAGATATAAGTTACAGGTGTCGAAATAAGAGGGGATTTATCGTCGTTTATATAGACGGTACAAACTTTTTATTATATTACAAATTATCGAAGCATTTTGAAATTTGATAAACACCGTAACGAGACACGACTATCGCGACTGTATTGCTAAATTTCGATATTCAGCGGAAGCTATACTCTTCGTAAACATCGTCCAAAAATATTTAAACATGGCTATACATGGCGTATATTGATTTTTCGTTAAATCGATGAATTTGCGTGTTCGTATGAATGAATCGTATAGAACGTAAACGCACGGCATCGGTCACATATGGCTAATGCTGATGCCAAAGCAAGTTGTACGGTAGAATATGATCGAATTAACGAATCGTACAACGAACAAGTTTCAGATATTAATAAAGCGAGGATGTTATAGCGATCGAAGATCATATACCTTTAGCGAATATCAGGCTATTTATATTTTCTTTATTGGGAAAAGTTGTGGTTCACGGTTGAATATTTACAGCGTGCAAAAGCTAAATCGGTCAATTCGATATTATTCTCATGTGATTCGTATCGATTAGAAACTTTGCCATTCTTTGGACAATGGATCTGCTATGGAATTTACAACGTATCAATGTATCTATATTATCTGCCGAAATCGTATTCAAGTTTTTGCTGGCAAACTTTTTGAAACAACCTATACACACACGCATACGGATGAGCATATGTATGTGCCTCCACCGAATGAAAATCGAAAGCATCCTCGGGGAAATTAAAATTGGCATTGTTATCGGGCCTGAGTCGCGACGCGCTGGCCAGCGGAAAATGTTCCCACGGTTTTCAAGGAACGTTAATCCTGAATTTTCATCGGTTAACCGCCGCGTAACTCTGGTGTGCCGCAGCTGAATGCCATCGACCTCTTCCTCTATATCTTTTATGCTCCTCCATGAAATCCAAATTAGCTTGGGGAAAATTGATGTTGGAATTCGCCTCGACACAGATACCAGCCGCACGCTGTCGGCATTTCGTAATCGGCGAAATAGGATTTTCAAACGGATTGAAATCCACTGTCCGTTGCTGGAACCCGGGCTCAGTTGCCGGAACAAATGAAAGATATCCGCTATTTTATTATTTTATGGAAAGATGCGCCTCGCTACCATTTTTGCCTCTCTTTATTTCGTTCGGTATCTCCGAACGTTTTCGTTCGAAGCGCAACGTGCGATGTTACGCCAACTATCCAGTGCTTTTAATCGCATACGTTTGATCGTTCCGCCTTGGAAATAGGTGCGAGCAAAATTTCAAGCACCACTCTTAAGCTAATTGCTTCTGTGCATATATATTTTATACCGTTATAATCGTCAAATTTAATCGAACACGCATCGATTAATATTATAATACATAGGTGTTTGATTCGACCAGGTGTATCTACACTTTCGTTAAGCTAGTTCCAATATCCTTCCAACTTTGTTACACCTATAATTAGCTATTGGCGAAAAAATCTATCTCGACGTTTTCCAACCACCCATGCTATTTTTCTCTTTTCGTATTTTAAGTTGCTCTATCTCTATTTATTCGTTACAGTTTGCAACGTTTCTTGCGGCAGGCTTTCACATTTTTGTCTTTTATCTCAGAAACTTTTCTTTTTATATAATTTAAATGGCAGTAAACGGACTTGAATGTTTACTATTTCAAACGTAGATATAATTATTTTAACTACTATTTCTTTTATTTACGCTTATAAAGCGGAGCAATCCGCTTTATAAGCGTATGCATAATGATATTTGAAATGGCCGTTACCATAACCGATACCGTAAACAAACCGATATTTCGTTCAATTATAAGTTTAATTGCAATTAAAAAATCGAAACTACGTGAAACTGTTATACATTTTATTTAAATTCCAAATGAAGTTTGCCAAGCTCTACTAGCAACCAACTTGTGCATCTATTAATTTATAATTTTTCCATAGAAAGCATCCATCTGCAGCATCGTATACAGGCTGTGCTATCGAAACGTACGTTTTACATAAAATATGTTAATTAAAACTCGTTACTTTTATTTTATAAATTACCTAAATTACGCTGTCAGAAAGAAGTAAATGATTAGGTGTGCAGGAAAATTAAATTGGTATCGTTAAATAGAGATTCATGATATACGATGTAAAAAAGATTAGCCAATTGGAGTGATTCGAATTAAAGATTCATGGAGCAGGTGCAGGACGGTTGCGAGAAGTAAGAAAAAATAAAAAGTAGAATAAAATATGAGAAAAGTTTCTTGTGCAATTTATAAGTTACATAATGTGTAATGTCGTGGAATGAGCGAATCTAAATATCTCTGATAAATTTAATTATCAAATTAGACTCAACGAGAATTAGAAAATAAGTTGTTGGTAAATCGTGGATAATGTTCTGCATCAACGACACGTTGCGAACAACAGTGCGAAAGGTTGGTGCGAATATCTAATAAATGAAATATCGGATTGAACGAAAGGCCTCGATAAATGCATTGCGAATTTGTCGTATTATTTGCCGATACGCGTTCATCTTACCTGGCAAATCGTTTCCTTTAACGTTCTTCGCGAGGAAAATCCAGCGGCGCAATACGCGGCGATCTTACAAGCCAAAGATCGATTCTTCCGTCCTTCATCGAGGTTAACTCTCGTTTAACTATCGCGTCGAATGAAAAACCAGTCTGTTCTCCTTTTTCTATCTTTACCTTGTTTCTTACACAATGCGCTCGTATCACATCGTTCGTATTCCTTCGTTCATATTCCACGGCATTGGAAATAGATCGGAAAATATTACCAGTAACTCATCCACGTTCGTGTCCTTCTTCCACGCCCAACGCTCAGTTGCGATCGCGTTAATTCCTGCTGTCGCTAATATCTTATTAGCAAAGTTGAAATCATCGAAACGAACGATTGCTTTCTTTTTCGAAATTATCTTTTACGTAACACAAGTATTAACATGGTCGATAAAACATAGCCTATTCAGCGAATACGTGGAAAATAGAGCAGCGATTCGAAAGTGGGTCAATGATTTTATCATCTTGAAAGTAGAATAATTCTATTGTCGCGAAATTCCACTCGTTCTCGAGAAATCGATAAAAAATGAGAAACGTCGGCGGAATCCAACTTGATATCGTATGGATGAAAATTTCGATTTAGAAGCAGTCATTAGCTCTAGCCACGTTTATCCATGTTAAAACATTTATAATATACTACGTGTTTCACTACGACCGTAAAGGATAAATATCGCGTGATTTCTTGCGGCTGCTTTTGCCGATTTTGTACGATTTGCGTACAAGGTACGCTGCGAACAGGGACGGAAATAGCGTCATACATTTAACCGTTGAGAAGACGTTAACAGGCTGGGAGAAAAGTATAATGTAATAATAATAAGCGGCAGCATTTGATGATTAAAAGGGGAAAGATCGATCGTGTCATAGACGGTCAGAGACGGAAGTTGACGAGAGACTCGGCTCTCACGAGACAAGTGACTTTTATAAAATCGTTTATCGCAAAAGTGAACGTTCCTGGCTCTGTTTCTAATGCAGATATGACGACTATTTGATGTGCGTCCGGTATAGTCCGGTATTTAGCGACCGGTATAGTTACAGATGATATTGTCGAGGAAGATCCATCGACGTTCCGCGTACGAGCTTCTCGCATTTCGAAACCAACGGTTTCTTCGAATCGAACAGATTCCTTGGCATCGAGTCTCGTTTAAAAGCCCGTAAAAACGATTTACGCGATCGTCACGGTTTTATAAGAAATTTTTCATTCCTGCCGCGCAACTTTCTAACGCGGCGTAGATTTTTCACTGCCGGCGAAAACAGTCGTCACTGATATTTCAATTAAACGGAACGAACGAACGAACGAACGAACGAGGGCTAACCTTTGAAAAAACGTCGTTCGCATCCACGGTAAAAATAGGAAATTGATTTCGATCGCAGCTTTGCTTTTACGCGCAGTAATCAGACATTTTACTCGTATAAAAATGAATGTATCTTACCTATCCGTCGACGCTTTAATACCGCTCGATTGTAACGTTATCACGTTGTTATTATTGCGTTTTAATATTTCCATCGAAATCTAAACTGTCTATCAAAGAGTAAAACACGAATACGAGAAACTTGAAAAGCAATATTTGAAAATAAGCATCGAACTCGACGATTCTATCTATTATTATCTATCGATTGCAAGTTGCTTTTGCTTTGTCCTTTGAAATATCGTTCGTCACGCATGAAATTCGTAGTCGTCGTGCGTTCTATCGTCATCTTCTGCGTCACGTATTTGTATATCGGACTTGAGAAATTTCACCGATTCTGACATGGCTCTGACTGGAACAGAAGCTGCAAGGAAGCAGATCGAATGCCGAGTGGTTGGTGCTTAGGCGACAAAACTTTTAACGATACCTTTCTGTCAGGTGTGAAAACGCTAAACACGCGAAAGAAAGGAACGGACTTTGCTGCAGGTGCGTGCGCCAACCGGAAACAGATTAAGAGAGTTTAGTCACGAGCTCGCATCTATGCGTTTTCTAATGCATTTCCCTGTCCCTTGTTGCGTTTGCGTTGTGCATCGGCTTATAGGAATCGCCAAAAGCACGCATTCGCTATTAGAGAAACTTGCATCGTTAACGAAAAGAAAGCTAAGAAACGTACGTGTTCCGTCCTGGAAACACGGATTTTTTTACCATAATCTGATACGTTCCTGTGGCACTTTTTATATATATTTCTTAATTACTATCCTATATCGGGTTTATAACATCAGGATAATATATATTATTAAAGCGTAGATGAAATCCAATTAAAGCTGTAGAATATCGAATGCGAATCGCGTATAGTACAGTATTTTTCTTTGGACATGTTATGTCGATCCTTTGTATTTTCATTGTTAATTAATTATATTTAATTAATTAATCCACGTGAAATTGCATCAGTCTGGAAATCGTTTAACCTTTTTCCCAAATATTCTCCGCTGTTACGAATAGTTTCGGGGACGTTCGTAAAGATCCATTTAAACCGCACGCTCTCTATACTCTGTATACTCTATGCCTTCGCAAAAGAGAGAGAGAGAGAGAGAGAGAGAAAAAAAGGAAATAGCCGGTTATTAGCGGGCGATTAGATTAGGCGTGAAAATTTCATCGATGTAATCGAGAAAAATGATTTGAAGGGTAATAAAGTCTCGAACTCGTTCGACTAGTGCCGGATTTTAGTCGCGATTCCTTTTATTTGCCAAGCTACTCGCACAGGCATCGAATATGTCGCGTTTAAACACCAACCTACTCGAAAGTACCGTTTCTTTTGCTTTTTCCGCTTGCTTATGTGTAGCTATTTACGTTCGTTCGCACGTACTCGAGCTCATCGCTAAATTAATATCGATAAAAGTTGATGCGAGACAGCGATTGACGTACGATTGCACGACGATAAATGGAATAAACGCGGTAGATGCCCGATTCACCTGTTTCTACCATCCTGTGGAACAGACGCTCGAACGCGTATTTCCGTTTGTCTCGCCGGTCGTTAGACAGAACGCTGGCTTATTAAAATTCCAGCGGCTGAAAACTAACCTCTGGCTTTTGTTCGGCCTTTGAGTTTGTCTCGATGAAAATGCAAACGGACCAACCTGTCGCTGGATTATAGTCTGTTTCGAGGAGAAATTCTTTCTTTCTTTCCTATGGCTACATACAGCGTTATATAGTTACAGGATTCGGGTGAAAACGTTTGAACGTTTATTAATAGAAATGAAATTTTATCTTATCGATCGGTTGTCCGTGCCAAAGAAAAGAACGCAAAAACTCGGAATCGTTGACCTCGTCGGTGGGTCTTGTTGATCACCTTGCCAAGGCACGAAATGAAATCCTGCAGGAAGCGATCTTGACTGTCCGTTCGAGGTGAAGCGGTTTCACCGCGTTCAGCGTTCAGCGTTCAGCGTTCGGCGTTCGGCGCAGAATTTTTGAAATTAAAATTGACTAAATCATCGGCAACGATCAATACCTTGCGTGATTGAAACCGATTTACGTTATCAAAGTATCCTTTCTAAATATAAATAAAATACAAATAAACCTTTTGCATTAAGCTGATCGACGTCCTTAAGGAATGTGCGAATAATGTGGCAAAGCGAAGCCAGAAACGCCGCCAGGAGGCTGGTCGCTCGATCTTTTTTCAAACGGTCCATGATCTTGCACCTCGATCGCTTTATAACCGCACAAACATACACTCTGTGTAGTATACATATAACTCGATCGTAACTGGAGCACAGACGCTGTAGAAAGTGGTCTTGATTTTTTATCCTCCCGACCCAAGTCGCTCTTTTATACGTCGCTCGTGGCGCGGTTTTTTGAATCGAGGACGTCCGGATCACCGCGATCGACTTTTACGTCCGCGGAATATCGTCGGAAACGTTTGTTAATGGGCCCGAATACGATAATATTGCCAATACGGTATCGTAATTGCTTTCGACTCGACCCGTTTCGATCTCGCTAGATGCTCGCTAAGATGCTCGCTAGATGCTCGCTAGATGTTCGCTAGATGCTCCAAGTTATCTAACATAGAAATTTTCATTCTCATTTGCGATATTAGTTTGCGAGTCGTTAGTTATTAGTTAGCGTTCCCAGTTATTCGATATTACGATAGGTCACTGTCGTAAAGTCTCTAGCGATCATAGTGGTATTTATGGTACAACGATAGACGAATTATTTTGGATTTAGCGTAATTTGACGTTACGGAAAGTTTAGATGTTTGGAAAATTTGTTAAATACGATAGAGCCTTACGGATGGAGCACAAGCGAAATACATGGTATTGGAAAAGTCACGATCGCGGACGTTAAAAGGCAAAAATACGATATTGAAAATTATGTGAACTGACGCGAGGTGTCGAGGAAAATGGACCTTCCGGAAAGGTCGCGATATTCCTTCGAGTCGGAAAGCTCGGCAACTTGTACCGTAGTCGTACGATTGCGAATTACTCTTAATACAAACACCGAGTTTACAACGCGTCCCTGGCTATCGAGCGCGGATTAAGCGGAAATTTTACGCCGCATATATTATCCCTTTGATAACCTAGCTCAAAGATTTTTCAATTCGAAGATATCGATATTTACTATCATCATTTACTATCATCTGTGCGTAACGCTCGAAACAATCAATTCCCTTAGGCGGTAAACGTTACACGCACGTATCGCGTATTTTAGCTAATAACCGAGTTTCGATCGTGTCGAACAATGCCGGAATCCTAATCTCTGTATTACGTGCCGTAAATCGAGCTATGCTAAGGTCCGTGTTTAACTAAGAAAGCTAGTTATTAATAGGAATGCCCGTTAGGCGAATTGTCGCGCGAGCGTCGTCAAGACGCGTAAATTCCGCCTTAGGAATGTCGTCGTGCAAAGCTTATTTCGACGTTTTAAGAGCTCCGCGTAAGAGCCGTTACGTAGCTCGGTCGCCAGCCACCAGATCGTCGGTAATCACCGGCTTCGAGAAAATATGTAATAACGCGTGTACATGCACGATACGAGGTCGTACTTTGTACTACGCACTTGGCCGTTGCGGTCACGATTCCCACGTTGCGATTCCCTTTGCTTTCTACAACTTTAAACGATATTTCATAATACGATGGAATTTCCATTTATTCGAACAAAATCTTGGTTAACGTTCAATCGATCGAATTCGCTCGTCTGCTCTTCAACTCTCGTTCATTACCCTTAATTATTATCTCTCGTTAATTACCCTATAGATAGGTTATTATCGATAAGTTAGATCAGAAATTTGTAATATGGAAAAGTATATAAATATCGCAAGTGTAACATTCATCTTGTAACACATTGTTACTACATTCGCTAGATAAAATACCGTCTTCCATTTCTTCAGTTCCATTGACAAAAATATCCACTAATTATTACTAAATTGTTACGCGCAAAGTGTCATTGTCGATTCAAGGCGTCGAACAAATACGATACGTCGCTACTAGGCATTGAAGACTTTCCTTCAACGACATGGCTGATGGTTTTACGCACCGAGCCCCTCGTTTCACCTTTCGTTTCTCCTCTCGTTCTGCATCGACGAAAGTAGAAGCTTGCATCGTGCACACGAACAAATATAATGACACAAATTTAAACGACTGCGGTTACTCGTAGGCGGCCGTAAGAGATTGCAATTAGGATCCAACGAGAGATTCGCGATAGCGATTACGATGCCACCGTCGTGAGAAAGTCCCGGCACGAATCTCGGTTTCCTTGCTTCCTTCCTTGAGAAGGTTCGCCTCGCCGGCTTCTCCGACGAATCTTGTCGGTGCCCCTTTACCCTTTTCTTTTTCTTTTTCCTTTTCTTTTTCTTTCTTCTATATTCTTCTTCACGCGCCACAGTTTATTTCATAGCACGATCGCCAATTTCACCCCCGATAGGACTCGATCAAACTTTCCAGCTATCGGCCACGAACATTCAACGACGCAACTACCAACTGCTTGACCGAGAAGAGAATCACCGCTGTTGGCAGCCCCTTCTTGCGAAACCAACAGTATAAATTGGTACAAAGACGCTTCTTCGTCCGTATGACGAAATTATGACTTCCTTATCTCTACCTGTATAGAGTGACTCACGAAATCGTGAGTATTCAAACACTGTTAGAAAATGTATGGACGCTCCCTTATTTCTCACAGAATATAAATTAACTACAAAATTAGAATTAGAAAAATAGAAAATTAGACTCGGAACGATTTTATCCCTTGTTAGATCGATCGATTTAGCATTATATCACAGACACGAGGAAATTTCTGACTATCGGTACTGATTGCAGCGATAATGCTTAAACGATATTTGATATTTCTATAGATCGTGTATCTAATTTTAATACATCATCGATAAGGTTGTAAATAAAGGATTTAGATTACACACGACACGACACGACACGACACGACACGACACGACACGACACGACACAGTCGACGAAATATCTTTCGATCGTTAGTCTGCCATTAATTCGAATACACTCTTATAATCGATAATCGTAGTTTGTTAGTCGAAGGTTCTTAATAAATATTCGAGCCGCACGTTCTAACGGTCAATTATTCGTTGTATTAACGCGCTACGATACTCGACCAAGAGCATCTCTGGTGCTAATCGTATATTTAAGATTGCTAATTAGTAAGAAAATTGAATTTCGTCGAGATGAAGTTTGCTACGTAATTCGAACGTCGGCTGTTTTTTCCTTTGTTTTTTCTCTGTTTTTTTCTCTGTTTTTTCTCTGGTGTGTTCGAGACAATTCTTTTTTCCTGCATCACCGCATGAAAGCGTCAAGCGAAAGTTTCACAGAGTCCAACGGCCTTTGAGCGAGCGCAGCACAACGACGCCGACGTTACACCACTATATTTACTTGTCACTTTTTCTTATTACGTCTATCTACGTATCAGAGATGTGGTTATTCGCTTTTTTATTTTCCTCCTTGTTCACGTCTCTTTCCCTTTTATATCGCAGCTATCTAAATAACGTAGTGCTTCAAGAGCTGTAAAGCTATTATATATACACGTTTTGTTCCAATGGCGACGAAACAACTACTTTTACGTATTTTGGCTTTTACCTATATACCTTCCGCCATCAGGTACTATATAATTCGACGTATTATAATCTATATATATATATAAATAATATAAATAGTATAATTTATATCGTAAAAGCGATATACTTGTCACTTATGTTGAGACAGGTTTTACGCAGAAATTGAAATTACAGTGAAATTCTTACTTACAATGGTATATACTATTCTTCTTTCTTTCTTTCTTTCCTTTTGTTAAATATCCACGGTTTCAGCGTAAAGGTTTTCACCGTATCGATATATTTTACAACGTTTGAGGGTCCTTGTCTGCTTAACAATTTGTAAACCGATAACGCCTTTCTATCTGCTTGGCATTGAACAAATTCGAGCCTTTGTAATTTCCGATTTCGTCGCAAGATTTTTCCGAGTTACACAAACGTTTCAACTTTTTAAATTCCTTTGACAAATACACTGATAATCGTTGCATATCGTTGATATGTAAGTATTAAATTAGTAGGGTAAATCTCGTGGCAAAGTGCGTTCTTCGTTTCGTTCCTAAGTCAAAAATACACGTAATTAAAATAGGTGTATGTAGATTTTCATGACTCTACACCATCCATCTTATTTACGTAATTCTTACACGTATACATACGTACGCACGTGCAAGTCGCGTACGCAATTCGATGACGCATTTTCCCCGCACGTCATCCCCTTTCTCGTTTCCGTCGATTTCCTTCTGACCGGCGTGCAACCGATACAATAAGTTCCGTACTTTTGACTTTGTTCTTTCCACTTTCGCAGAACTCTCGACGCACCGATGAACTCGTGTTCGCTATCATATCTATAAATCACGAAACGACGAAAGTACGACTGAGTTTCGTGTAGCGGATAAAAGGTGAATTTGCAGACAGTGCTCTCGCAATCGTTGCTTTAGCATACAATCGTGGGAGGTTCCGGTGCAGGGCTATGCTCCATTTCCCTTCGTCTCGTCTTCCTTTGCCAACTTTCTGTCTTTTTTTCTTTTCTTCTTTTTTTTCTTTTTCCAACCACCGAGATAATTACCACGACGAGTCATACACTCTACTCGGTACTATAGTATAGAGTACCGAGATCCTTTTCTTTTGCTCGCGCGTGTCTCTTCTTTATCTCTTTTTCTATCCTTATTTCGCGCGAACGAGTATATTTCGCGACCAAAAAGAGAGTAGCTTCTTCGTGACGCGTTTGTTTAAACTAGTCCACGACCGTCCGAGATACATGTTACGCACGAGAATATTTTTACGCATTTAAATATTTACTCTCTTTTTCTTTTTCGAGATATTATCGGATAACTTTACGCTGTTTGGAGACACCGAAGAAACGATGGGCGATAGAAATATCATGTAGTAGAAAAAGAAGGAAAAAGGAAAAGAAAAAGAGAAAAAAAGAAAAAGAAAGAGATAAGGTGCTACGCATCGTTCCATTGTACCTAATATCCGCTATCTGTTTCTTCGAATATCTGTTTCGAAGGAAAGAAATCGATTGGGAACCGTGAGAAATTCTCGACTAAGTGCAGCTTGCAAAGATATCGACCAACTCTTGGATTGGAAGAGAACGAGGTTGAGTCACAGATTCAACCGTGGTTCAATTTAATTATTCAATTTAGCCAAGTCACAGGGTTGTGTAGTAAGGTTCGCTCGAGTTTAGCACAATCTCAATTACGGAACATTCAGTTATTCAGTTTGTTACAGTCCCGATAAAAAGATCAACGGGGCTGGTCTTTCGAACCTCGAACGACAAATACCATCTCTAGGATCTTATAATCTTTTAAAGTTTTCTGATCGCAACGGAGATTGCATTCTTAGATCAGATCGCAACGGAGAACAACGCGATAGCAAAAAAGCTCCGAACGCAAAGAGACGAATTCAACCGGATATTTATAAAAAGACGCAGCTGGTATCGTGTTAGGCGGTAAAAACAAGAACTTGATATTTTTCCTGGAAAGCGTTCGAACCAACTCGCGTAAAAACGGTACGCGGGTATCAACGTTGGTATCGTGCAAGTATTGCTTCTTAAAAGCTACTTAAAAGCTATCGCGCTGTCAATTTTATTTGAAAATCGATTTTACAATCCATGTTACTTGTAACTATCGTAAATTGCTCCTTAGTGTATCTGCCTTTTATTCAGTACTAAATGATAATAGAATTTAATCTAATTGCGTTTGTTTCACTTTATCCGTACATAAAATAAGATATGATATATTTCAATAAGATAGCATCGCGCGATCGCATTACTAAACGCGATTCCCCTCGATGATAGCTTTTAAAAGCTAATACGCGGTATTATCGCTAAGTAACAATACATGTTCCTACGATATTATATACTATTATCTGGTTTAATTTATCGCTGGGCTCTGTACTTTATAATTATTTATACCTGTAAACTCTAAACTAATCTTTCATCTAATACGGAATTTATTCGATAAACTCGTGTTGACAAACATCGAGCGATAACTACGCGCTACGTAATCGCCTTTGAAAACGATATAGGACACATAAGCTTTTTTTTACCGTTTCGACTCTCCATTGTCCGTTCTCCACTCTGCAGTTTGCAAATAACTCGTTTCTTTCTTCTCTCGATGCTCGGTTAATTACAGACCGAGCCTCTCGTACCTCGCCAGCCTAAAAATCATTATGAGTACAAGCGACCCCGCTCTAACAATCGGTTCAAATACGTCGCAGTTACGTTGAAACATTGACCGACAATGTACGCGAATCTCATTTTCATTGTTACGTATGTATTTCGTCTAGATTCGTTCGCTTTGCATTTCAGAAGAATATACGAATTACATGTACGTAGTTCTTGCGATATAGATGGTGTTTTCAAGTTTAGTATCTTTAGTAGCGCGTCGCGATCGAAACGAATAATTTAATCTCTGGATAGAAATAGCCAAGACATATTTCTAAAAAAATCATATTTCTAAAACAAATCTTGTCGTATGGAAGACTATCGGGCAATTTATTCGGAGAAAGTTTACACCAGATATAAGGTCTTTTTTTTCTACTCGACTCTAGGTCGTTAATTCCACTAAATCCTTTCACTATTTACGAGATCCGTTGGTTAAACGACCTCTGCGATGGTATTTACACGAATACGGTGCATAAACACATTCTTTCACGTTGCTACTAGGAATGCAAACGCTTTCTACCGACCTTCGTCGAAAAATTGAGCAAAAAGGCCAACGTGAGAATTAAGCAAATCACGTGGCTAGTCAATGGAACGATTTAGCGAAACAGCGAACATATAGCGCGGAGAAAATACAGCGCGATCAAAGTGTACAAAGTATACGAATGAACGCAACAATTTGATACGATAGGCGCGATAAAAATGGAATGTATGGAAAAGAAACATTTTATATCGATCTGTTGACGACTGATCGGTGGTTGGCGGGGAAAAATTAGATTTACGGGTAGATTTTTCTGCCGACAACACGATCGCACGACCTACAAATACAGTCTTAAGAACTGGAAAGAAGTTGTCGCCGACTGGAATTACAAATTTCTCTTATACGCAGCAATACTATCCTAGTGGCAGAATTTCCTAGTCGGAAATTTTACCGGTGTTGTCTCCTTCTGCTGGCACATTTCTCACAATGTCAAGCATGTTTGCAGATTCAAGGCACGTTCGAGGTCACCTGAATCTTACATGTACGCGTTTCGTTTCGTAAAATGCGAAAATCCGACAAAGTCGCGGGCCATGATGCGTGCGCTCTTGTTCTTATAATTCGTCTCGATGATAGTTGTATTAGCGGTTGATTGTTACGCGGCAACAGTCATGGCCAGGAAGACCTTGATAATTCGTTCACGTGGAAAACAGCTACTCGTAACGACCCCAAAACCGAGAAAACGAGAGAAAACGAGAGAAAACGAGAGAAAACGAGAGAAAACGAGAGAATTACTGGCTGACAGAGTACTCGGTCGTTGGTACTTTTAATCGAGGAGATTTGCGAACGATTTGATAATTACGATTAAAAATTATTTGAAAGATTCGTCTATTTTATATTTACAAAATGACTAAAATTTGTCGACTGTTTCATCGATAATCCCCCGCTGTTCCGTGAGAAATATGTATTATTATTGTTGAGAATTTTGGATCTTTGAAACCGAAATAATGTTATAGGAACAAAAAATTTACGCTTTTAATTAATGTTTAAATAGTTATACATTTATTTAATGGACGATCTCTATTATATTTATCGATACATATCTGCACGCGTCTCAGCACTTTCTTCTTTACCTGACTGTTTACTGACGACCCTTCGACATGCTTCTAACGACTGACCAGTTTACGGCCATCTGTTTTTGAGACGCTGCGCACACAAATACTCCCACACACTAATACTCGCAAGTATTCACTACAAGTATTCTTACTGCACGTTTAACCTAGTCCAGCACAGAGAATTATACATATCTCAACAATTATAACTACATATATATATTATACTAGGTATAATCGATACATATAGCGGTATAATATAGCGATAAAATAATAGCGATATAACTCCAAGTGTCTTTGGTACAAGTTATTAATGCACGAAATTATTAATATCGCGATAAAAGGAAAGTAATCGGTTTTGTTGGAATATCAAACCGTTGGTTCGTATTTGATAATCGTAAAAATGTTTCAATTCTTATTCTCCAAGTATTTATCGATTTATGAATTATCAGCTTCGATCAGCTTATTCAGTTACGATAGAACGATATATGTGAATTTCTATCTATGAAAATTAACGTAATTTTTATCGTAATTTTATAATAATTAAAAAAATAACTGTACGCACATGTACACGTGGCAAAGCAATCTCGTCTCAAAAACGTTATTCTCAACGTTTTAGATTCGTTTCTCCTTGCAGGCTCGCTTCATTCGCCACGAGAAACTCTGTATTTATCTTAATTATCAAGAATCGCTACGTATGAAATTTTGCAATTAATAAAGTAATTCGCTACTGTTATGTAATATTTGTATGATACTTTTAATCGTCAAATTCAACGATTTAATTCACGCTAGAGTACATAAAGGTATAATTAAAGCGCGATAAGGTAATTACATCTGTTTTCTTATAAAATATCCACCTGTTTCTCGAAGCTTCGGATCGTCAGCCCATACTAACAAACAAACAAACAAACAAACAAACCAACCTTTCATTACGTAAACGTACATAAGAAATAATTAGTTGAATAATCGCAGACGTTCGAGCTGCTAATTCATCCGCACCTTTTCATCGCTGTATTCATCATACTGTACATATAGGATCCATAGATGTAGGATGAAATATAGTATATTACGTAAAACTGTTATGATTATATGGTACGCGTTATAAAAACATGTGGAAATTTTAGTAGCATCGAGTAAGTCGCTGAAAGTCAACCTTGAAACTAATGTAAAAACGTTTCTATGTAAAATCTAGAAACGGCGATTCAAGATGTGTATTTGCCGCGAATTAACAAACCGCGTACAATAAGCGTCAAGTATCGAACGATGATTAAGCGCGTGTGTCCGCGCGAGATGATGGGCGAGTATTAAAAGTTTCCCGTCGGTGGGAAAGGTGGCGTCGTAATTTAACAGTTCGTCGCGACACATGGCGGGATATCGACGCGCACATTTCAAACGAAGCGGCTACACAGGATAAAGAGGCGATTCTTTCGTGACAAGTACTGTCACGAAATTGCCGCTAATAAATAGCGCGAAGGATAAAACGACAGCGATTTCATTAATAATATCGCGATGAATCAAGATCCCGATGAATCGTTCTTTGCGCGATGATCGTGCGACAGACGACCGATAGTTTGACACAGATAATTAATAGTTTTTGTAACCGTGACTTTTAATACAAATTATACATGTACGGATAAGCACAGGTAGATAATTACAAGCGATAAGATAACTAATTATTATAGCGACTACGGTGGTTAGCGATACGTTAGAAGTAACAAGGCGTTTAAACGATCCACAGCAAACGTACAGCTTCTTCTCCAAGTATTTACAACTTGCTACAGAGATACAACGGTGTGTACTATTCTAACTCGTTCAACTTGGAACGTTCGTTTTAAACAATATTCGATCTCAACAGCGTGTTTCGGTGAGTCTGGAAGCTTTTTTCATACGCAATTTTTTATACTAGCCTCTAAATCTATAATATATTAGATAACGTTCCAACGTTTCGAAATTATCTACCGTATAATACGATATTCCATCTTTTTTACCACGTTACACGTTAGGTAATTGATATAACGACACTTGGCGAAACAGTCTTATGCAATCGTTGAACAATAAAGCATAGACATGTATACATAGCGATTCGAGTATTCTATTTTCAGCTCATTGTAACAGTTACAACCGTCATCTTTGCGCATGACATTGACTCAAGTAACCACGATTATGTCCTGTTTAACAACATACGGTCGAGCAACGTATAATAATAGTCGAGATGTTCGCTGCCCATTTCCATCCACACGTGCATCTTACAAATTTATGCATTATTATTATTATTATTATTATTATTATTACTATTATTTATACGTTGATCGTTGACTCGAACTGGCAGAAAGCCTGAAACTTCTTTTCCAGATATATCGTACGAACGATCGTTCGTTTTTCGCCCGATCTCTGGACAAAAAGAATCGGTCGCGCGAATCCTCCCAACGGAGAAAGTCGATCTGTTCTATGATCACTGGTAATTACGCAGCACCGTAAACGGTGCTTTTATTTATTCAAGAAAGAGACTATACGCCCGATATTTGTGCAAATAGGCAATCGGCAGTCGGCCTGGTATTCCCAGCGACTATGTGGATTTTTATCGAGAAATTTGTTTGCTTCGAAGATGAGAACGGAAAAATGATATCTCCCTTCCAAAAGCAGTATTGTTGCAACCAGACGATTCGGTCAGTGTTAAAGAAATCGTGGCTGAAAGAAATTTTCACGACGTGTATTCGGAGATTTATTAGGTGGTCAGCCGGATGTTCGATATTTCCTGCAAAGCGAAGCTTAAAGCTTAATATTGTATATATTTGATTTACGATAAGTTATTAGGCTCGGCATGTGGCATTTTTCTATATTTGCTCTTTCGTAACGTCGATTATGTATTATTATAATAATATTTTCAATACGTTATACGTGTGTACACCTACTACTAAGAGAGTAATTTCCACGTGACTCGATACGTTTTCAAAAATTTACCAGCTTCGTTATTCCACGAGAAGCGTACAGTTCAACAACTCTTGATCTCACGTTATTCAGTGACCAAGAAAGCACTTGCGAGTCGATCGTTTTCGATCACATACGATGCGTTGTAAATCGGAAGCACTTGACGGAAACGATTATTCATCTACTGGTCGATTAGAACGATGCTTTAATCAGCACCTTTTCTTGGAGACGTTTTTTCCGTTCTAAATAACAACCAACACTGTTCTTGCACTTTGCCTTTAGCTATCTTACGTTTTTATTTTCAAGCCGGACAGACAGCAATTTCTTACATCGGCGTTGCGTTTTATTTGACGCTTACCGCGCGCAATTACGGTTAATCGCAAGTAACGAGTTATTATCGAAATGTTGCAACACTCGTCCGATAATCACCTGACAGTTTTAAAACACACCCTCGTTTATCAGTTTTCCTTTTATAAGCTCGCATGCCTCGCAGGCTAACGTAATGGATGAATTTTTCACGACAAAGGAACTTTCATAATATTCTTTTAATCGTGCCAGTTTGAAACATTTCTTAGAAAACAACTTATCAACCTATCTATATCAAAGTCATTCACTTGACAAAAGTATTTTAAAATCCATCGTATGAAAGAGGGAGATGGCTATTCTATTCTATTAATTTATGCGGTATATCGAGAAAAGAATACCTTGAACGCAGCGTAGGCGTGTGTGCGTACAGGCAAGGAAACACTCGATAAAAGAAATTTCAAGAAGAGAGACATTTTTTCGTCTTGTCGAACACGGTAGCTCGATTCTTGAGCAACGTTTCCTACTGGACTGACCGCAACGCTTCCGTTGAAAGCCGTAATTTCCGCTAAGATAAGTTAAGCGGGCAAAAACATAGACGATTTGTACTGTTCAGTCCGCGCCGAAGCGCAAGACAGGAGCCTTGGGCTCGAAATTCAACAAACCGTGTACCGACTTTTACGCTTATCCCCGTCCATCCTTGCGATCCTTTTATTCAGCGTAGTTCGCAGTGAGTGAAATTTCGTAAACTCTCTCAGTACCGTGCTGTCTGGTTAATCCACGTTTCATATTTCGATTCGCGTAGTTTGTCATTTTAGTTACAAACAACAGTAACAGCAGAACAGCGAAACATTGTCCCATACGATACTCTGTATCGGTCTGTTCAACTACAAATAACGACACTATATATACCTGGTCGTAGAATTTTTCTAGATTACACGTTTAAAATCGATATAATGCAATACCAAAGACGTTTTTTCTACCTCTTAAAACGATGTTGGAAATTCCTATTTTGTACGTTTGCTTTCCTAGTACGTTCGTTTACGGTCGGATACAATGTTTTGCATGTTTTCCATTCCACGAAAATGACAAACATTCGTGTGATTTTGAAGTTTGTGAAATTAGAGGAATGGCACCGATATCGATAATTATTCCGTTTCCTTAGTTTGAATATAAGAAAAATATGACTTTGCGGAGTACACGTACTTGTTACGCCGTAATATCCAGTAATAGACAGATGACAACTGGATGATTACTAGATATTCGTGCCAATTTATTATATGTTATCGGAAAAGATGGGACTCGAGCACGAGTCATTTTTCCATTTATTAAATATTATTAAATATTATTAAATATTATTAAATATTATTAAATATTTATTATTAAATATTTCTCAGATATTCGAATATCGTATTTTGGATATTATATATTATATTTATATATTCCCCGGTATTAAATTAAAATTAAATTAAATTATGCAACGATGTAATGTAGCGACACTGATAAAACGATTAAACGATTAGCTTTATAATGACATTTTACGCGCGTTACCATATTTTAAAGTTTGAAACATCGTTAATGGTTCGAGACGAACCTTTCTAATTCTAAAGGCAGCTTGCCTATACCTATCGTACCTTGGAAAATGTTCATCGACGCAGCTAATGTTTATTTTTCAATTTTTGCCAAGGTGGCGGACTGCTGGTGGACGCACCATTTTATCTGAAAATATATACGCGATGTACACGTTTATACGTACACACATAGAAAAGAATGTGTAGCCGTTTTCCTGACACGTGCTTATCGTCCGGGTTCCATGTGCTTGCAAATGGAAGACCAACGCGCTTTTATCGAACTTTCCACGCAAAACCTAGTAGAAGGTCGTCCAGGAAATTACATTATGTGTCTTTATCCTACTGTTGCTACGTACTCGCATCTGCGATTCACGAGGCTACGAACAGCCTATTCTTCTATAATTCTATAATACGAACAAAGATCACACGGACAGAAATTTCATAACAATGACATTAATCGATCGACATTAACGAGAATATTGCACGCATTAACGTTTAGTTGCACCAATTAACACTTTGCGTGTTGCGTAGCGAAAATTTGAATTTTGAAAGTCGAAACGCGACGCTCGTTCCTCTAGAGTGGGAAACAGTGCGAAAGTAACTGGGAAATGTAAAATAAGTAAGATTTTTCTCGTAAATCTTCGTATTCGAGACAAAGCGTTTTTGTAGAAACAAGAAACAAGAAAGAAGAAACAAGAAAGCAGAAACAAGAAAAAGAAAAGAGAGATTGGATACGCGTGTAAAAAGAAAGATATATACACACGTATGAGAATTTTTACTCAGCCTACTTACGCTTTGGGAGATGAAAAAAAATGTCAAAAATAGCATTTCCATTTTCACAGTCTCGAAACGATGCTCCACCTCCCACTTTGATTTCTCGCCACAGTACCATTTCTATTTTACAGTCTGCGCGTTCTTCCCTTCTTCGCGCGTTCACCTTCTTTTCTTTTCGGATTGCACATTTTTACGTACCGTCGTAATTAAAAGAGCAATTAAAAGACACACACGCTGTTAGTATCGTGAATTCAAATTCCAAATTTACATCTTCATTTATATAATAGCACTTTCTCTTTTCTCAGATGTCTTTATATAGGTTTTACAAGATAATTACATATTAGAATAAATGCGTTTATATTTGGAACGATAACGAGCTATAAAAGAAATATGTCGTAATTTCGAAAATACCGCTGTTATTTAAGAAAAATTCAAATTATTTAAGAAAAATTCAAATTATTTAAGAAAAATTCAAATTATTTAAGAAAAATTCAAATTATTTAAGAAAATTGAAGCAAAGCGCGTACAAGAGTTTAATGAAAAAAGAAAAGAAAGAAAAGGAGCTTAATCAAAGGAAGAATATATCGATATCAAACTTGTTTAGCCCTCTTTCGAAGCTGTGGGACGAATTTAGTCTTGCAAAATGTTATACAAGATATAAGTTATACAAGCCTAGTTTTGTTTCCATTCAGAATTATTTCTTCTTACCACTTGTTTCTTACACTTGTTAGCACATTTTCTATTATCGCTGACCCAGTTATCGAGGTTTTATTCGTCGATTCGTCGATAAAACGGCTTACAATTAGAAAACCAAAGCGACAGAGAGTTTGTTATAAGAAGTTAAAAAGTAAAATTCGAAAGTTTGCCGAAAAGTGAGGGGGGGGGGGGCGGGAGAACAGTGTAGGTATTCCAGTGACAAGCAATGTATTTTAAGAAGCGTATACCCTGTATTCCACCAATGCCTAGCGATAACAAACGATCGAGTTTTCTTTTCTGGCGACTGGCGCGATGAAAGCAATTTAGCGATGAATTTCAATGTCCGATTCTGTTGCAGGAGCGACCAAAGGAACGCCGTTCGTACTGGCAAGAAGGGACGCACTGGAAGGAAGGAGGTTCCGGAAGATATTTGCGGGTTTTCGTGAGAACCAACGACCTTGCATTTTTACTTGAGAACAAGTAGGAGAGGTCGGCCTTGAAGCGTGGAAATACGCGGCGTCGCGTGGTAATAGTCGTGAAACAGGCAGCAGAACTCGGTATCAAGAGAGAGATTTATTCGAGTTTCACAACCTCTCTCGATCAGCGGCACCGGTGGTCGCGGTCGTGACCTCGATAGAGCTCATCCACCCGGTTGGATAACTCGACTCTCGATTCGAGCAGCCGCCACAGAACCCTGAAAGGTCGAGCCGCTTGGTAGCCTCGCTCTTTCGCCAGCCTACTCCTCCTGCTTCTCGGTACCACCACCGGACCACAACCGCACCACCGCCGCCGCACCACCACCGGAAGTCGCACGATGTAGCGACTTTTGCCGGCGATTGCATCGCGCGATAACATTGTATCCGATCGAAACTGTGTTCTGCGCGTGTTACGCGTTGTACGCGTCCGTGCGCTCGCGTCTGTGTCCCTTGACAAGAGAAACAGAAACAAGACGTTGGAATATTTTCGGACGATAGCAGCGTGGCGGCGGTCGCGCGCGCGCCAACCATGAAAACGATGATGGGCGACGTGGCCCCGAATTCCGTCGACGAACAGAACGGCACTTGCGCCTCGGCACACAACCCCACTGCCGGCAAAGAATTCGGCCACAAGACCCTCAAGTCCTTGAAGAGGGGCCTCGGCAGACTTTGGAGGAGGCATCGTGGCAACGCCTCCATCACCGAATACGACCCTTGCTACAAGGTCGCTTATCTTGGGAACGTTCTCACTGGATGGGCCAAGGGTAAGCCAATTATCTGATTTTCTTTGTCTTTACGGGCACCGATCGTTAACGTTTGCACTACCGTTTTCCCGCCAACCACCGGGCAATTTCTTCTTATTCGACGGCCGCTTCTTTCGAAATAACCACCGAGTTTTAACCGTTTTGCGATCGATCGATGCAAGAGAAGGAGAGCGTACGATCGACATATTGCTCGGTTGCGTAAAAACGAAACGTCGCCGAAACGTCGATACTGGTGTATCGAGGCTCGCCTTGCTCCGATCGCTCGCGATACGATGTCCGCGAGACGAGCTTCTATCCAGACAGCGAGAGAGTGGCTAGGTTTACGTTAATGTCGACGTTTACCTTAACATTTCTATGGTTTCTCGCATTTCGTCCCGCAATTTCCTACGATCAGGTCGAGCAAGAACTTATCGACTGACTGCAAATACCAATACACGGTCTTTTACGACTGTAATTAATACGTGGTTTCTTAGTGCGTGAAAGCCGCGTATATATTTGCCCCGATACACGTAATACGTAATTTGAACGTATTAACGACGATCTTTTTCTTCCGTTTCACTTATTCCTTCGACGATCAAACGAATCCATGTTGTTGGCACGCTCCATGTATATGCATGCGTGTATACGCATTTCCTATTAATACGAAAACGATATTCAAGTGGACACTTGAAATTTATTAGCTTCGAAATTACGTACGCGTTTCGCCAACTCTATACCAATGCCTATTATCGTCGGTATCTGTCAGCGACGACAGTGGAACAAATCTTTCGCAAAACGTTGGCAGCTTGGCCGACCAACGAAACGCGATGAAAACCAGTTTGGATAATTACAAGTATTTCAAATGCCACTTGAAAGTATCCGGTTACCCGCTTAGTATCTTTCGTGGGATGTAATTTAATTTTCGAAAGAAAACAGCCGACCGATTTACTCACGCTCCACCGAGATAACGCGACGATAAATCGTCGATCGTCGATCGTCGATCGTGGAACGTGCCGAAATTTAACATTTAACAAAAGAGATATAAGAATGTCGTAAGTTATATAAATAGCGTGATAAAAAAGTTGTTGGAAACTGACAGGAAGATTACATGCCGATTAATTCGATCGGTCCTATCTAAATATAGATACGAATTCATCTATAATAACGTCTGACAGCTAATTAATCTTAGTATAAAAAGCTACTTTTATCCTACGTAACGAAATATTACAACAAATGGCGATCAATGTCTTTATACCTACATATCTGTTAATCTTATATAAAAGTTTTCTTCGACAATCGACAATCGACCATCTAATATCGATGTACATAAGCTTCACACACCTTGCACGATAAATACCATTGACGATTCTTGCCTTATAAAACATGATTTTCTTCGTTGAACGTAAACAAGTAGATGCGAGTTTTGCATCGAACATTTATTATGTACAACGAAGAAGTTTTTTCCACTCTGTTCGCGTCTACGTACGAAGCGACGTATATCCATTGATCGTTATTAGCAGACTGTGCACGCTGGTGTTTGTTCGTGGGAAATGAAAAAATGCAACAGCCCAAGGGATACGTTTATATGCGTATTATTATATGCGTATTACGCACGTAAACGGACACTTGCGGAAAATATCCAAAGCAAAGTATAAACGTCCAGTGGTTGAAACAAATCGCCTCGCTTCCACTTGCTCGGTTACAAGAGTCAGTTTAAGAAAAATGTAAACTTGCATAAACGTTCTTTAGCCTAGCGGTTGGAAATTCTGATCGGCAGGGCAGCTAATTAATTGCCTCGGGAGAAAGGTGCCTGACCTGACACGGATAAATTCTGAATCGTCGAGTCCGAGACGCGTAAACGACACAGACGGAAGCGCGTAATACGTACTCGTTGCAGTTGGCAGCCGAGCAAGGTCAACGTCTAACCAGCCCAATCCTCTACTCCACCCGTTTATACTGGCAGCGTTCGATACGAATAAATCTCATTCGACTGGAATTTATCGTAAATTCGCGCGCGCATGCACTAGTTACTGGTTAATAAGGGAAATAAACGAAAGGAATTTTACTCGCTAAACGATCATATCTACTTAAAATGTAACGAAATAGAAACTCTAGATAGAAACGCTTAACGATAGATAGCTTGAGAGAGCTTCGGCGCGTGTTAACAAGAAAACAGCCTTCGTCACCTTCGTCACCTTCGCTGCGCACAATTTCAGATGAAAATTTCCAAAAAATTTCAAAATTGGAAAAAATTCGTACAATATCTACTAGGCGTACAAATATTCTATTATCCGGATGCATTTGGCATCGAAATGAATTTTGGTCCAAATGAATGAGAAAAAGAATCCGTATCCGCTGTAGCCAGAAGAAGCGTAGTAAGAAGAGAGAAAGAAACGAGTACTTGGATATCGCGCGGTACAACGACAGGCGTATACGGAGTACAATCTGCAATCTGCAATCTCGATAGGAGGGGACTCCTACTTTCTCTACATACCTTTGCTTCGGACTGGGTCGGCCTTAATCATCGGGAACACCATTATTACGGTACGTTTATTCGCAACCGCTTATTTCGTCGCGATTAATTAATTCTCGGCTGACTCTGCTCGGCTAGCAGACACTCGTAACCTCCTTCGATCCCTTTTACGGAAGGTAGTAAAAGCCCCGTCGTTCTCCCCGAGTTGCTTTTCACGAAATCCACCGTCTGTCGCGATTCCCAGAAACTCGAAAAGAAAATTATTCAAGCAATCGACCGTAACACGATCGCCGATACTTTCACCCGCCAGAGATCATGCCACGTAATTAACATCTTAATAGCGTTTGCCGGGTATTAATAGCCACGAAATTAAGACCGCGGATTCTCCTCTGTTTCTGCCACATTCAAAGTTGCAACAATGCAAATATCAACTCGTTATAACATCTAAAGTTCCATACATCTCTTTACTTTTGAACAGAAAAATATCTCATGCTTATCGATCAAAAGTAAAATGACATTTTTAATAAAATAAAGTAAAATAAAATGGCGTTTTACAACTTGAACGAAAATATTGTTCGTAGAAACACGGCAAACACGTTCGAGCACATCGATCTATTATCCGATAGATAATGCCGTGAATGCCGATATGATGATATTAAAGCAGAAAGGAACACGTATTCGACGTTTCTTGCAAATATGCGGATAAATTATCGTCCTTTGTAGCGTTAACATTAATTTTCACAGCTACGTCGATCAAATTTGTTTTTACTTTTCTCAACGGATACCGTAAAATCCGAGTTTATAGAACGATACTTGTAGCACTGGTCCGTCGTTCAATTTATTCGATTTAACAACTTCCAGTTTTGCCTCCGACTCGTTCTCGCTGACCTTCGCGTCACCACTTTCGAGAAGAATGCAAATAGATCCAACCGAATATCATCATTTTTGACTTTCTGTAATCTTGTTCGAAACACGGTTCTTCGTCTACCGTAATCAGTAACTCTGGACAAGTTCTCTTGCGATAATAGGTACGGCAAAGCGACGAAAGAGGAAAATTCTCTTTGGTTTACTTACTCGTTTCATCAAAGTGCAACAAGTCGCTACGCTCGTACAAGCGCAATCGTGCAATCGTCAGTTGTTCTTCAAATAACTACCCTTACGATAGCCGAATTTCGGAAAATTCGACTGACTTTCTCCCCCATCAAATATCTTTTTTCTTTTTTTCTTTTTTTTTAACTCTATTTCTATCCTGCTTATTAATCTAGAATCTAGGCTCTAGGACCCAAGTTTGTTCTATATAAGAAATAAAGTTGCGATCGAATCTCGAATAAAATACGTTACTCTGATTTGTAAACTAGGATACCCCGATAAGTTGCGATACAAGTAGAGATAACTTAATGTCAATATGACACAGTGGTAAAATACGATGACAGAGTAATGAACAGATTCGATGAAATGACTATCCACTTGTGTAGATCTCAAGTCGTACGACGTTGTAGAGGGATCGGATGTAGAAAAAATCGGCGGTATTCGTTTACCAGCGAATAAATAAAATTCGGTAAATTCAATATAACGTTAAACATCGAGCCGTGTTACATTGGTTTATTATCTATCTCATGCGGTATTAGAACGGCTCGTTCGAATCGAACAAATTGAAAATGATCTGCAATAAATAAATAAATAAATATAATATCCTATATAATACAAAGTTTGTTTGTTTTATTGGGTATAAGAGCAAGTACAAGATGACAGGGAAAAAATCATCGTTTTATACGTATCGCTGCATTCGTTTGTCCCGAGTCGGGCAACCGTAGAATATTGGAATATTGGAAAGTATCCGTTTCAATTATTATCAAAACGAGAAATGTTCGGGCATTATCGCCACCCAGATACTTTGTTTCTTCTATGCACTCATATACAGTAGGAGGAAACCGTGTATTTTTAGCCGTAGCAAAAGTGAAATCATACGTTGCTTCGTTCCAACGAAACGTAGACAACGTTTAAACGTAGACTCTTTTTAATCAACGTGCGAATCTTTAACCTTATCCGACGCGAACCGATAAAAACACTGAAAATAGACCTTGCTCCCTCTGCCTTTCAAATTTATATAACTGTATATCTGTTTAATAGGTTTTATCGTGGTTACGTTAATAACTACGCATATATGGCTAGAAGCGAGGATAACGAGAATCGAAAATATCGTGGCAATTAGATTTTATCATCAACGCTCCTTTCTTCTTATTCAGAGATTCTTGCGAGAATTGGCAAAGTTGCACAACGTGGACAAATCGACGCGAATCGCGCTAGTACAAGACGTGAAACTGTTATTCATTTTACGCGTAACCACGGACGATCGAAATTCGTATTTCTGTCTACTTTTATCTGGAAATCGTTATCTATCTTCGAGTGCAACGAGTGCAGGAGAAATGCGTTAATTTTGTTTCGCAACAGCACGTGTTTCGAAATGTGTCGGAGACAATGAGAGAAAAACTCGAGGCAACTGGACGCAACCGAGAGATAATGGAAAAATTCAATAACCACAAAGTCACGTTGCTTCTCCGCTTAGAAGACAAAGTCAACTCGAGTTAAACTTTCTAGCATCTACCTGGTCAACTTCTGCTTCTGGCTAAACATCATATATATATTTAACAACCTCGTAACCTGTAATATATTTAACGACGTAACCTATAAGAATATCGATGATGGTATGGATGACCGTTGGTTGTCGCGAACATCAAGGTCGATAAAAGACGCGTGTACAAAGAAAAGATGCTTCGAAATGCGATTGAAAAATCATAGATATAATTCGACTAGAAAGTTTAAAAAGTGACCCGAAGAAATCTTGGAAGTTTGCGATAAGATTCGATGTTTGATATCAATTCGTATTAATAAAAGGAACCATCCTACCTGCGTGCCCATCTGTGTATGCTCTTAAAAATCAGAGGTAAAGTTTCACCGAGACACTTGAAAACGTAGAAAAGAAAAAATCTTTGAAGCCTTCGATAGAAAATATGTATATATGTTGTATATAGTCGTTTTATTTGTCCGTGTGTTTTTTATTTATCAGGAATGTTTAGAAGGCGAAACACAATATAATAATATTATAAATAAATAATAAAAATACGAATTTGAACTTTTCGCGATTTATTCATCGACGATGTAATAATAATTTCAGCTTATCAAATTTCGTCGATATACCTGGAAAGATACCTATAGAGATACATATATAGAGATAGAAACTCGATATACTGGATATATCGCGCGATAAATCTTGCTTCCGTTGATAAATCTTTGAATTTTAATCAAAGTACGCGAACATTCCTCTTTGGGTATTAATTCGTTCGAAAAACACGACATATCCAAAGGTTTGCTGCCCTTAAATATTCATATATATTTTAAATGACCTTACCTATGTACACTGCGAGTATTTGAATTACGAAACGACATCCGTTGTTATTATCTATTAAAATGCTACGCGACAGTGAAACTTACTTTTCACACTTGGATAGATGGATGGACTTTGCCGTATCGTTAATGGTCGTTTCATCGACGATATAGTTGGATAACAAATAGATTTCATTCGACACATGACTAATCGTGCACTGTCTGCGGTATCTATGGGCGACGACGAAGCGTAAAAATGTAGTTAACAAACCACTATTCGAACAACTTATTGTTTTGCGTTTCAAAATAAATACATATACGATAACGATCTCCGTGGCGTTTATTACCGCCAGAGGGACAATTTGCAGCCTGATAATTTCACATCGTTGATATTCATTGACTGTCGATTCATTGCCTGATTATCCTATTTCCGACAGAAAATTACGAAATTTTGCAGATCAAAAGTCTAAAACGTTGTAAAAAAAGTTGTTTCACTCGTTGATGTTCCCATGTTTTCGGAGATACGGGAAGATATAAGATCGCGAGAAGGAACAGCGAAGGAGTAGCTATGGAATAGCGAAAAGGACACGAGCGGAAAATATCGTTCGATTTCGTAGAACGTTTGGCCAGTGAAACGTTCGAACGGTAGAACGTTGGTATAATTAGATGTTTGCACGTACTTACACTACTCGCAGATTACACCTTACTCGAGTTCGAATATTACGTACTTTGCATACTTTTCCATATCACTAGTATTCTGCTCATTTTTGCACCTCTCGATTTCCCACAAATCGGTAAACGCGCTAGTAGCTAACAGTCTAGTTACTCGCCATTTAATCTACTTGCTTCTGTTACGTTCGCGCGAATTCCCTTATTCGCACGGTTGTACGCCGCTCGGCTTGGACGCCCCGAAAGGCTCGAGACCAATACGATGCAACAATCTTTTCCACGAAAATGCCACCTAGGACACGGATTCCTTCTAGCTGCGCTGCTCCTTTTCCCCCAATTCTTCGATATAAAAGGCGTACAGCGACAAGAGCCAAACGGGTTCGGTTAAACGCCCGATTGACCGCTCGAGACTCCCCGCTAGGAGGAATCTACGCGATACGAAACGCGAAAGCCGCCGAGCGAACAACACGACCCTACGACAGCGCTCGCGGAACAACCGAAATAAAAATAAATTGCTTCCATCAGTTTTTATTATTATTGTTATTATTATTGTTGTTATTATTATTATTATTATTATTATTATTATTATTATTATTATTAAAAATTATTGCCTTTTAACGTCGAATACCAGTGTACCCGTCGTAACGTAATATTCATAACACAATTTCTTCCAGTTATTTCTTTAAGCTAGCCTTTATCGATGCCATCGTTATACATCCCCGTGATATTATCAAACACGATTCAAGCTTGTTCGTCCACCGTCGGTCGGTATGTTTTATCTATTTTTAAACGTTCGAATCGTACATTCGCTTATCGCCACAGGATTCCGTGTATCATCTACCTTCTGTCGAATAAAACATTTTTGACACAGTTACTTATCAGCTTATCTTTCAAATCCACGCGCTCGATACTTGATTTAACGCTCGTGATTACGGTAGATCGTAAAACATTAACTTTCCATTAAAGATACCGCGAACAGGTACTGGAAAATATGCAACGAAAAGTGCGTCATGAACGAAAAGTCGCAAACACTCGAGATACGACGATTTACGGTTTCTTCGCGTATTCATTTCCTATTATCGTTCCCACTATTGTACAGATGGTTGGAAACCTGACTTTTAGATTCACGATGCCAAAGTACGCAACTTTGTAAGCTTCTCGTAAGCTAATCGTATATTTGTTATTAAACAAATATAAAACATAAAGGAAAACTCGCGTCGATGCAAGATTCTTGCAACTTATCGATACAGATTGCCTATTATCTATTTGGACTTTGAGAGTTTTTTGCAGTCACAGAAATGGCACAAAGTTTACAGGAATTTCGAGACGTTTAAAAGTTCCAGTGTTTCGTTCTTCTTACCGTTCTTCTGTCGATTAGTCGGAAGAGAATACGATTTCTCGGAACTCGAAGCGACGAATAATTCGAATAATCGTAAAAAAGAAAAAAAAAATGGTAAAAAAAGAAAGAGAAGAAAAAGGAAAAACGTAAATCAAGGAAACGGGAACCAATCGAACACCGATATCTTTATGATATCTACACCGAGAGATAATAATAACCTATTGTTATTATTATCATTGTTGTTGTTTTCATTGTTGTTGTCATTGTTGTTGTACGATGTCATTAGGAAGGGAAACGCGGGAGCAGTTGCATGGCATCGCGTCCTGTCGCGTCCTGTCGCGCGTCGGCTCGGCCGGTAGCGGGCCGTAGCTCTCATTTTCTCGAAAACACGATGAACTCGAGGCCGGTCGGCAAAATGGCCGACGTCTAACGGAAGAAAAATTAACGGGTTGCTAGCATTACCTTTAATTGGATAATACCGAACAGAGTGTTACGGCCTAGCGGTCGTATATACTTTTGCTATACCACTCGTTCTGCAACCGACTGGCTATCCCGTAGCGACGCTTCCTGTTCCGCGTCGTTCCAGATCGTCCGTTTTTCCGCTTGCGATTCGATACCAACAGCACGATACCTCGCGTCGTTGGTTCGTTCGATCGTGACGATCATTGTCAACGACGCTGCTGCTGCTTTCTCTCGACGTGTCGAGAATCGTACGATACACGTTCGGCAGAAAATCGCTATACCTGCGGTGTATAGTAGTCGACGAAGTTGGTATTCCAACACAATTTTTTTTTTTTATCCATTTTTTTTATCGTTTATCATACGCCTGTCATACGCATCGTACGAAATTGCGTGAAATTTCGTTAGCACTGTAACGAGAGACACGACTATCACGATTATAACAGCAGAACTTGAAGCAATCTCGAAAATAGGTTGCAACCCGTTTGTCGCAAACATACGCTCGATGAGAAGTTAGTAGTATACAGCGTAAATAGCGATCTTAAATCTCTAATTAATTACGATCAGTGCTCTCGCTCTATGTCGGGTGCCCCGTAGCTCTATTCTATCATAGTATATATGTATCGGGGAGCCGCTTCAGCGGTGGATTCTGCGAAACGAAACTAACGAAAACGATAAAAATCCCGACCTTGTTCTCAAGTTCTCAAGGCAAGCTTTGCGTTGAAACGAAATGACAGCATCGAGATGCTTTGCGAGAGAATCGACCGAGACTCGCGAAAAGTCAAGACGGTAGCCCGAGAAACGGACAGAGTAAGACAGTTCGGACGTGAAGAGGTCATTTTGAACATCTCTTGCGGAGGTATACAGATACAGTTTTTATCAAGGAAGAAAACCAGGTCAACTCCGTCTGTACGAACGTTTTTTACTCTTTTCGCCCTGTATAACATAGTAAATAATCGTGACCGTTCAACTAATACTTTGCCGATCTTTGCAAACTTTAAATAAATACCCTGCTACTTGCATGTACATCTTCAGATCTGTTTGAAATTTTACCAATACTATCGCGAAAAATTACCGTATCCTTTCTCCGAAGATAATGTTTTCCTTAATGTTCGCTCTTATAATCTTATAATAATTGATCGGAGAAGAAACAGAAAAAAAAAAAAAAAAAAAAAAAAAAAAGAACAAACGATACGATATCTGATGTAGGTTACAATCGCGCTATCGAGTTTGAAAAACTATAGGTTAATGACAATTTTTTAAACGGACGTTCCATCCATCTATCTATCTAAGATCTATAAGATCCTACAGCGTTCCATCCTCTCCCACAGAGTACATCGCGTGCGTTATATAAAACATCGTAAAACTTTTTTGCCACTGTAACGATTACGTTAGTAACGTTTTAAACGAATCGTATATACGTAGAAACTGCAACATATTTATTGCAAACATGTACTTAGTAAAAGAACGATTAGAAAGAGTACGAAGAGTTGTTACGAAGAGTTACGAAGAGTTACGAAGAGTTACGAAGAGTTACGAAGAGTATGATAAAAGAAAGAAGAAGAAGAAGAAGATGAGGAGGATCATTTTCTCAAAGACTTTGGACGAAAGAATTTTACTTCGCTGTACCCAGCCGAGAATTAGTCAAACGAACACACGTATATCTGACAAGTTTTCCAACTGCATTTTATTAAAAGTTCACACTCCAACACAATTTCCATATTCTTGATTTTCGACCTCTTTTATGCCGTAAAATCTATCCGATTTCACTCGTGCCACGAATTTACGCCTGCAGCGTACCTTGTTACATATATACTTTTCATTCTTGCGACGACATCGTGTTTGCACGAACGGGTGAAACTGAAACGGGTGTCGTAGAGCAAACGGCTAACGGCAGGTATCGCTGGAAATTTTAATGAAGCTCGTTGCAAAATTTCGTACGGAATGCGAAGAATGGAGCGAATACAAAGCTTGTACGTGACAACAAACGGAGAACGATGGAGCAATCTGTCGTCTTGCGATTGTACTTTGACAAAAGTTTATAGCGATATTCGTGGCTTCGTGTTTTCTTACATACTTATCATTTTCTATTATTCTAATTAAAATTAAATAAGACCAACCCTCGCGCCGATCGTGCCCAGTTGTTCGATATCCGGCTGACCATTTCGATCCATCGATCGTGTATCTTATCTATCGTACGAACGATCGTTGATTTTAATCGGTTATCGAGTTCGTAATGAACGCAAACTCTGAACAAAACAAATTGTCGCCGGAGCGATAAGAATTGGTCGCGCGAATCCTCCCAACGGAAAGACTCGATCTATTCTATGATCACTGGCGATTACGCAGCACCGTAAACGCTTTTATTCGTTCGAAAATAGAGACGAAATATTTAGACGAAATAAAAGACGCACGATATTCGTACAAGTGGGCAGTTTTAAATTAATAAGTAACAATAAATTAAAGAATGTATTCGGATGGGCACCAGGCTATCCTGGGATGGCTATTGACGTAACAGTTAGACGATACATGCATAGTATGTACATCGCGATGCTCGAGCATTTCGAAACGAAAATTTCCACCGGAGCATAAAAATGACAATGACGAATGTTATCGGCGGTGTGAGGAAGATGAAGTGGCCAATGATAGAGGCGTAAGAAAGCCCGCTAATCCGTTTCTGAGAACCGAGAATAGAATTGCTCGCACGGTTCACTTTTATCGATTGTATTCGACCAGAATTCGATTTGCCCGAATGGCAACGTGTTTCGTAATCGCTCGCCATTTCTGTTGCATCGATGCATACGAAATGTTGTTTTCTCGGGTAAAACTTGTACGAGTTTAAACGCCGCACGTGGCTGGTATCGTTGTAAACAACGCGCAAAGAAACTATCGAGATATTTGTTTGCCGGCGCTTGTCATAAATGGCAAAGAAACGGGGATATTTTATAAAAAGAATAACAAAGTAATTTCGTTACTCGAAATTTGCAAAAATCACCGGTTTTAGGATTCGAAAATTCTTCTCTTAATTTTACAGTTTTCTTCCTTCTTTCGAATTTGGTAAGTCGAACCATTAAACAATTAAATCGAAGGAATATCGTAAACCGTAAACCGTAAACCGTAAACCGTAAAACTGTAAACGATGCGGTAGAAACCGCGTTGAATTTAATTACGAAACCTAAGATTCGTACTTGTTTGAAGTGCGCAGTTTTCGAAACGGACGAAATATGCGCGGAATGTCGGATGAAACGTCCAAGTTAATTGGATTCTGTTGCCTGTTGCGCCTGAGAAATATTTGAATTTCATAGTGCGAGAATATGTATTGACGTAAATCAAAAATTTAACGTTATACGGTTAACCGCTTGATGTAACGAAAGCAACGAGAAACTAAATATTGCGCGTAATTACGAATCATGAAATATTTATCGCATTGTTTTCTAAATAATTAACTCGTCTGTTACTTACATTCGAACCACTTTGTTTCCAACTTTGTACAACATTCAAAGAGTCGCGAAACGAAGAAGACGATCGTTTCGTTGGTGACAAAAGCATCGATACGGTTACAATGTTGCATAAAAATACATAAAAATATCGTGCAACAGATAAAGATTTTCTTGTAGACTTTCGTAAAGTTAGTTTCGTAGTTGGGGTAATCTTCTCGTATAATAGCAGAACACGTAATTGATTATTCTCCGCTACTAGGAAAAACCAAACTCTTTTTAGTCTTCTTTTAGGAAGAAGAAAAGTATTTTTCATCGGCACAGAGTGGTTTTATATCAACGACAGGATAGTTTGTACTTCGTATTTGCATAAAAGTGCGAAAAAACCTGACGTATGAAGCGCGTGAAACGTGACGAATGAATGAACTTGATGACCGAATAGACGAATAATTTACGTTACAAAGTTTCGAACGAGATATCGATTATTAAAAGGCTCGATTATCTTCTCACCATCTCACCGATTAACTTATCTATCTTTGATTTCATTTGCTTCTCGTACAAGGCCACGTACAAGGTGCGCATACAAAGAAGCATAAGAGAGATTAAACTCAACGTTACTGATCTTTCGTTTCAAAAGCAACAGGTTTCCGAATTTGCATAAATTCCATCCTTATTCAAGGATCGACTCGTTTGGAATTCTAACCGAGTAATTTTCTAATGAAAAATTTCAATAACTAGTTATTGTTATACTAAGTTATAAGTTATACTAAGGCGAATCAATCTTAAACAGGTCGATTCTAATTATTTCAAATCGTATTTCAAATTATTAATCGTGGTATGAAACTTCATTTAATTAATTATCTGGCAGCTGAACGATTTTTCCACCGAACCCCTCAATCGCCAACCACTTGTAACACGAAAGTTTTTCCGATCCGATCCGATCCAAGACTAGGCTCTCTAAAACGAGATCAACCTTATCTATCGAACAATCGTCCGTTTCTTTATATTTTATGTCTCGAGAATATCTCTAGTCGCTACGCTTCGTTCCGTATAACACGTACTTCTATTTTACTGCATGAATATTTATGAGGATCACCTTATACGTTACGAAATAAATGAACCTATTAAAAATCATACAGCGGAACGAATGGTGCGAGCGCTACGAACGGATAAAGCGCGGGCACTTTCGTTTCTTCAAAATTTATAAAATTGCAGCGTATAGATGAAAGAAAATACGGTGGCGGTTATTCCTACTATTATTACTCGTTTACGTTGCTGTTAATTCGAGTTTTCCACTTCTTGGCCCACTGAAAGTCGCTTCACGCTACTTTCACCACAAGACGCGTAACATGGCCAAGATCCGAGCAGCGAAGATCTAATCGGAAAGAACAGCGTTAAATGTTTATCTCGATATGCATCTAGACGAAAGACTCGCGTGGATCTAACACCGAGAAACCGGCGAAAATAGAAAATCGAACGAAAAAGTACGAAAGAGATACTTGGAATTTCTCTTCGCGTCGATCACCGCGTAGGCGTTCAGAAATACGATTCATCGATGTAAATTTACCGAAAAGAATGCCATAAATGAAACGCTACGTTGATGCGACATTGGCTCTTGCGATCAGTGAATGAATTTACTCAAAAGTCGCATACTTGCTCGATCAAAATATATTTGATTGCAATTCTAACTTATCCGGTAGAACATTAATGTATTTTGTTCTCGTTAGAAACGCTATTCTCCGATTGTCTTCCCTTTTCAGTTCTTTCTTTTTTTCTCCCTCGCGGAAAGTGAAAATGAAATTTTCGGCGAATTTATTAAATCAACGAGAAAGCGGGAGTGCTTTACGTAAGGTGAAAGTCGGCTTTTATACAGGCGCTAATGATATTTATCGATCAAAATTCATGTCAAGACGATTAAAATCATTTCCTTGTTGAAATAGTAGTATCACTTTAATTATTTTACTTTGTTTGCCATTTTTCTGCAACTCAGAATCATACATATTTTATTTATAATGGATAAAATTCACACGCCTGTTGCCATTTATAATACTCTGCGATAGCGTTCTATCGACTGACGATATCGTTCCATCGATTGATTCAACGTATGTTAAAACATAATCGCTTTATTATCGTCGAACGAAGATAGAGCCGCGTGATCATTTCTATTATAGCGACCAGCAAGATCGCTTAACTTTAAATTACGTACATCTTACTTGCATCTTACTTACGAATTCGTTTATCAAATCGATATATGAAATTCAGTCGTGCAGGATCGTAGAATCTAATTATAACAACACGAAATAATCTACGTGACGAGCAATTTAATTGGCAATTTAATCAATATACGTAGGTAGATGCAATTAATTGAATTAGCAAGTACGGATGAACGTAGTTACACGCGATGTAGGCTATCGCGTTTTAATCGTTGCATGAAAGTGTTGCTGAAATGCAGCATTATTTCTAAATCTTTCGTAAGCGGACATACCAAAAATTCCAAATTTCCAAAAATACCAAAATTCTTAAGGCAAATGCTACCTTTTTTTAAACGGACCTACGTACCGTTTTTTAATCGGACGTTCAGCCTAGCCGATCCCAGGCGAGTTCACTGACCTAAGGTATACAAGTTTCTATATATATATAGCTTTTATACCGATTAACCAATTCCGTTGCTTTAGACTTTTATAGTCATTTTCGGTACATTCTATGCATTATCGTTGCATCGAGGTTGCGCCTAGCTTCTCCATTTTCTATTCTTTCGCCGTTGTTGTTCCCTAGTTTCAAATACGTCGCACCTGTTTCTCGATAATACGTTTCTATATCCATTGATTAGAATCCAAGGAAATAACGAATTAGCGAATAACGGGTTTGACACGTGGTACGCATATTTATCTTTATCGTGCCATTGTCTCGGATACTTTTCTTTATCATAAGCGTGATCGATAAAATATCTTAAAAATAGATTTTATTCGTTCGATCGTGATATCAATTCCCTCGAGCTCTGTCCATTATTAGTCACTAACAAGAGAAAGGGATAGAAAATCGAGTCGTAATCGATTTTAAACTGTCTTAGATAGCAAGCAATCTAGGAGTTTCAAAATTTAAGCGTAGGCAGTAGGACCGACGACAGAATAAATAAAGAAACAGCGTTAAACAATTATAAGTATACATACGAACTGTTGTTCTTACTTTAACGCGCTACAGTCCTACTCTCCAACACGTACAACAGGAAATCACGTTTTAATTAAATTTCGTTCAATTGGAATATACGTGATAGGATTTGATTGGCGATAATTAATTTGATCGAGCGTTATCGGAAATTCCATCGGAACAAGTAAAACTCGTACGAAGCAAGTGCGGCGCGAATTGAATTTCGTATACGGCGAACCAGCAAAAGGAAACGGCGTAGGAAAATATTATGGAGAATGCGGGTCAGGTTTAGTTACTCGTGCGATGACCCGATGCCTCGCAATTAGCCATCTCTGCTCTGTTAGAAGAGAGCAGACGTTACTCCGTGGCGACGTTTACCCGCTATTGCTCCTCCGTTGTCGCACCCTGTCGTTGTCCTGTTTGTTTCTTCGCGACTCACGCGCTCCCTTCCATCGCTTTCTTCGCTGTAAGTAACTGTACTACTGCTGGCGTTTCCTGTATCTCTAAATTGGTAACGCGATCCGAGCAACGAACGAGGAACGGCCAATCGAACTGTATCGAAGGTCAGGATATGCCTGTTCCTCCGATTTAGTTCCCTCGCTGTGTATTCCGTACGCGTCTACAAGCTGGAATGTCTGTCTAGTCGAGGCGTACACGCGCCAAGGCATTCGGTGGTAACGACCGCTCGCCGTCATTTCTTACGCTTCTTCGAGCCTTCTTCTTCTTCAAAGGTATCGTCGATCGTCCCAAAGTTTCGAGTCGCTTTGCTCACGGACGGACATCGCGGCGTTTTCAAGTTTTCAGCGTTTTCGAGGCTCCGAGAATTTGGAAAATCGAAATACCGCCCGTTCACATCGACCGCTTTCTCTCTATTCGTTGCTTATTTCCTTATTTCGCGGTTCTTTTCATCCTATAACCGTCCTCCTCTTCTTTTCAATTTCCTACGATTGCTCCGACGTAAATAGCTTTACATTCGGAATCTCCTTTGAGAAATCGCTATCGGCGTATAAATATCGCGTTCCTGTCGTTTTCCACAACCGATAACAGAGAGACGTATCGCGACCCCGTGCAGAACAAGCAAAGAATAAGTATTACGTTCGGATTCGTGCGAATATAGACCGCTTCTTGGCTTTAACCCTGAACAGAACCACTTTGTTTCGAGCTCTGTAATGCAAGTAATAGATATTATGTACCGTGCAATTGTACTACGTGTAATTGTACGCGGAAACGAGCGGTGAAACTCGTGTACGCGGAGCTTTTGTCTCGATTACTGTTACTCGCTGATGCCACTCTTAATAATACCGCGATACAAACATTGAATAATAATGGCACGCGGTAACAGTAAGGCGATTGTTACGTTGTTTGATCGTAACAACGTAACAACCTTCTGCAACGTATACAGACATCTTGGTTCG
The DNA here is from genome assembly GCF_014825855.1 of Bombus pyrosoma. Taxonomy (NCBI): domain Eukaryota; kingdom Metazoa; phylum Arthropoda; class Insecta; order Hymenoptera; family Apidae; genus Bombus; species Bombus pyrosoma. The sequence goes on from NC_057779.1 coordinate 10,698,053, forward strand.
AAACTAGTTGCAATGCCAATGGTATACATAATGTACACGATAATGCTTTAACGAAACCAATGGTATCGTTATTTCAGAGGAACGAGAAGATGGTGGAGCGAGGTGTCGATCGAGGAATAACACGTTACTTCTTTCCAGCATGTGTTGCACGACTTTAGATTTTTGAAACGTACAACGATACAGCGTGTATCTACGAAGACAGAAGCATTTGTCGAGAAGATTTAAGAGAGAAAATTTAAAAGTTGATATAACCTCGTTCGTTGCGAGCCTAAAAGTAAAACGTATAAAAACTACGTTTGATAAACGTCTGTAAGGACAGAGAAATTTCCTAAAAATTTCTAAAAGCCCTGTGTATCGACACCTCGTTGAGACGTGAAATTCGATATTTTTCTTGTTATAGATCGTCATAAAGGTGACCATCAAATAATCGTCGTTCTTTAACCGACCTCGCTGAGAAATACTTGAAACAAAGTTTAGATATAAGCAGTCTGTCTAATCGCTAAATATCGTAATTTTACGAGATAATATTCTTGTTCTATTTGACGAAAGCCTGAGCTGCCGGTCGCACGTATTCCGTATTCCGTATACCGTAAACGGTAGCGGTCGGTAAAGCGTTACGTACATCATGCCGCCACTGTCGAATAAGAAAATCTCGATCCCTATTCGCGCACATAAAACGCAACAGTTGCAACAATTCCCACCATAATTTGACAAGAAACTCTGATTGAAATCGCAGGGGAGGGCTGCGTAGAGAAACCAGTGTCAACGTTATGGCGCAATTACGTTACCAGCAGCAGGCCGGACGTGTCGATGAGGTTGACGGTCACGAACGGCGGTTTGACCGCCACGACCAAGGATCACGGTTTGACAGAGTACTGGGCGCATAGGGTGACCTATTGCACGGCACCTGCTTCTCATCCGCGCCTCTTCGTCTGGGTCTACCGGCACGAGGGACGTAGGTTGAGGCCAGAGCTCAGGTGTCACGCTGCCCTCTGTGGCAAGGAGTCCACCGCCAGGAGGCTGGCCTCGACCTTGAACGCCAGGTTACAGCAAGCGCTCCTAGAATTCCGACGGGACAAGGTCTCCAGACAAAATGCTAGGTAAGCAAATCGATCGTGTGTTACGCGTAAGTACGAAAGAGAACAGCGTGATCGTTGAAAAGAATTACGCGAAAGCACGCGAACAGATTCGGCAGCTTGTAATCGGCATCGATCGATGTCGAAATCGTAGTCGAAACAAGCAAATTTAAATTCAGAGGTCACACACCGATCGGTCCTCGTTATTCGTTATCTACACTTCTTCGTTCCTACTCCTATTCCTTTCCTCGTCGCAAACCAGCTTATGGAGTAAGTTTTCTTTTTTTCTTTTTTTTTACTTTCCTATTTTCTCTGCTATTAACGTTGCCTCAACGTCGACTCATTGCTCATCGGCAACTTTGTACAGTACTCTGTCTCGCGGAAAAAAGATGTACCTAATTCAATAAGGGAAATAAGTTGTACGCATACGTTGCTCTTGTACCTCTATATACCTATTTGTTTATTCATTAATCGTATCCTTTTAATTCCGATTAGCAGCTACGTACAACGTCTTATACAATTTTCTCTTTTCTTTTTTTTTCCTTACTGATCATAATGATCTCCCTGTAATGGATAATAAAGAAAATTAAATAAATAAATATATTAGACGTAATCCGTATCAGGGAATGGTAGATACGTCGTTTAAATGTTCGACGAAACCCGTCTTCCTTTACTGTAAGAAAATCGAGGTCAGTGGATTCCCGCAGGAATTCGACGGCGGGGAAATCAGATGCACCTCGTGCGCGCGCGCGCGCTTGTGCGTGTATGTGTGTGTGCCAGCATTGCCAAGCATTTGCCAGTCGACAAGAGCTACCGTAAGACCGTAACCTCTCGCCGAAGAGACAATTTGGGTCGCGTTCGTAGAACACGATCGCAGCAATCGAGTCACGATTCAGGTCAAATTCGATCGTTCGACAACGCGTGTCTAACCGAATGTTTCTAAAAAGAAACGATCACGACGATAGTCGCTTTCCTTAAATAATATCAGGGATTTATGTTTCGGCACGATCAAAATCCCGATCGATTGTCGCAAATTACAACAGATGCTTGTTCCGAATGACAATGACTTTGAGCCGGATATCGGGCTATGCTACGATAAATTGAAATAAATGAACAATATTTGCTTCGATACAGTTGGTCGCAAGACACGCGGATAATTACAGCACGCTCCTTTAATATATAGAATATTATAGTAAAAACGATAGGCCTGCAAAGCTTTTTCGCACGTTAAGACCCATATCGTTCAAATAGTAACGCACCTTCTTTCACTTCAGTTTCGCTTTTATTAAGAAAAACAATCTGGAAAAATATAAAATACGATATTACAAAAGTGACATAAATCTGTTGAATGTGTGTGTGTGCGTGCGTGCGTGCGTGCGTGCGTGCGTGCGTGCGTGCGTGCGTGCGTGCGTGCGTGCGTGCGTGCGTGCGTGCGTGCGTATGAAAGCATAAAAAGCTACGTATACATTTTATTGTTGACATTTATTAACAATAATGCGCTGTTATCCCCGATTGCCGTCGAAGAAATTAAAAGTTTCGTAATTTCTCGAATAATTTTATTGAAAAAGCGCTAATGACAATCGTTTCGATTTCTAAGTATAAATAATTTCGTATCATAGCGTAATTTCTCTTTCGGCAAGCCAAATACTCGAAAATCGATAGATACGTGCACTTGGACTCTACTGTCACTGACCGTATATATAAGTGAGCGTATAAAAGTCTCGAAGAAAACACGTAAACTAAGCTGTGTTTTAACTTTTGGTGAAAACGGTTCCGTATATAAGCATTGAGACACCAGCTCGTTCCAGACTGAACGTAACAATTATTTGAAATTATCAAAAAATCGATCGATCGACCGTGATTTTGCATTCGTGTAAGATAACGATGCACAAATTTTATAACAACTATTTCTACGTGTTACAAGAGAAACGTGTAATACCTATCAAGAACCACGTATTGACCCACGATCTACGACGATGATCTAAAGACGATCGAAAAACCTTTTTGCCTGTTTAATACCATATATTCGATCAATATGGAAACTAAAGTTAATGTCTTTTTTCTTTCTTTCTTTTTTTCTTTTCTTTTTCTTTTTTTCTTTTTTGAGTAGAATGTAATTTTGTATTTGCGAGTAATTTAGATATTTAGATATTATTTTTATAGTAATTTAGATCTTTCCACGCTGTTACAGAAAAGAGCGATAACGCCAAGTGAGGAGACTAAATCTCTAAAACTGTGAACATCGTTTTTTTCTTTTCTCTTTTTTTCAGATTATCGCTAGCAAACGCTCTGTATGAGAACCCTTCCTTACCACGACGAAAGCTACTTCTCAGTATCGGGGGCCAGAATTACCGACCTCCCCTTGAGAGATCGAAAAGCGCGCCGAAATTATCTGCGATCGAGGAAGATATCGTCGCTGAGGAGATAGAGCAGCAGAGGATCCTCGAAGAGCTGAGGACACTAGAGAACGTGGCGCACAGCTGGCAAGATCAAGATAGCTGGAGGCTCGCTCGATTACTCGATGCTCTGAATCGCGAATCTTCCGACGAGAACGGAAGTATTTCGAGCGGGTGTGAAACAGCCAGCACCGCGACCAGCGAAGAAAGAGCTCCAGGTCCGGAAGATCACCATGCTACAGGTATATAAAAATAAAATTAAATCTCTTAATTTTTTTCAATTTTGCCTTTTCTCTCAAATATATATATATATATATATATATATATATATATATATATTTATATTATAATATTATATATATATATACGAATCGGACGATGAACCTAGCTAAAAGATAATACGATGAATTTGAAAACATATACGTTTAGTTTATCTTATCTAACAATCGCTAATATCACGTATTAGCATAATGACTGAGCAAATGACTCTTATATCCCTGTTTATCCGCTGTGACTAATTTTTCGAACAATTTTCGACGTACCAAGGTACGTACCCTCTTCCGACGATCCACTTGCCTAGTCCCTAGATCGACAATTTCTTTTTTCACGATTTAAATACGTTAAAATTAATGTAACGGAAATATAGCGAGTACAAATAGAAAGTCAAGTTACTTGAACTCGAGCAACTGGAAGCGGAGCAACTCGGCTAAATAATCGGAACTAGATTACTTGAGATTGTTCGAGATATGAATTATTGCAGCCACGTTTACTATCTCCTTTGCTATCGTAACGTAACACGCATACATTACAGGTGAGACAACGGAACAGCGAATAGACAGAAGAGTGATGTTCTCGGATGAGGCGGTCGTAAGAGGTGCAGGTCCCCGAAGAAATTCCGAAGGTTCGCCAAACTTCATGACCTGTGCCGGAAGTCCGCGTTTTCACCGTCGAAACACGGTGCACACCAGCCGCGAAAGGTTTCCACATCGGAACGAAGAGGACGAATCGATGGAGGAGGAGGAGGAAGAGATAGAGGATCCTGCGTCGCATGTGTTCGATTTCGAGTACGTCGAGGACTTTGACGACGTGGTGGATTATAGACCAAGAGGCGAGATATTATGCAGGTTGGACGACCCTCAGGATAGAGAGAGACGAGTGATGGAAAAGTACCCTGGCAGAATGAGACACGACCTGCTGCAAAACGACGACTCCCCTTTCTTGACTTTGGACTCCTTGGACGAGGAAGTGGACAGCGACGAAAGCGGCTACGTCGAGGCACCGCCAAAGTCTTTATTGGGCCAAGACGACCGCAAAGAGGACGAAGAGACCAATAACGGTCGCGTGGAATCGGGTCAAGACCAGACCGGGTCACCGGATGTCCTGAGAGGATCGAACGTGGAGGAAAGCGCAAAAACGAAAAACGAAGATTCCAAAGAAACGAAAGACGCGAAAGACGCGAAAGACGCGAAAGACGCGAAAGACACGAGAGACACGAAAGACACGCAAGAAGAAGTGGAAATGGAAGAGCAAGTCGAATCGAAAGATTCTATGCTGACCGTGGAGAATAATCAGAGGATCAAAGAGAAGGAAAGGGAGAGAGCCGATTTCATCAAGTGTCCTATTTCAGAAACTATAAAGAAACTGGCGAACGCGTCGCTGAAAAGCTCCAAGTCCTTAGAAATGACTACGAACAACTGTTTGAAAGTTTTGAATAATTTAAAGACGTCAAAGTCGTTGGACGGTGTTAAGCCGGCAGAGATGGAAGGAGAGTCGCCGAGCCTTCATCAAAGGAAACAATTGCTAGCCCAACAAGGCGTTATCGTTTAACAGCTGGTCCAAATAAAAAATAAGAAACGCACGAACGAAAGACGAAAGCCCGAAAATTCTTAAATATAGGTTTGCCCTTGCGCGATCGTCCACCTATCGATTAACCACAGGCCAATCTGTACATCGCGTATCACAAACTCGTAACGTTGCCGCATTCGTTAGACAATCTTTAAACGATAGAAAACTTTACTTACTCAAGAGATGATAATCGAGCTGTTGGTTTCGTTCGATCGATAAAGGTCCTTAATAAACCGTTGTTATTGATCCGTGTTATTGATTTAACAGAAACGAAATGCGGCTTCGAGTATCGTGAGAATATGTAACGTTAGAACTTGCGAGGATATACGTACGTTGCTCTATCGAATTGTTGACGATTGAACGATTTTTTCAAGAAATCGGTGTAATAAGAAGTAAGTTTGATCGGAATCAATCGTCGATCCACGATGGCTACACTACCGATCCGTGATTATCAAGTTCAGCTTGACGCGAACGATCGTTAGTTGCACCGCTATAGTATGGACAAATTGAACGTTAAGCGGGCTACTCTTGCGGGGCATGGTACAATTATTTACGATTATATCGATTTACGAGCGTGTACTTACAGCACAGAAAAACGTAAAACGGGTTCGGCGCGTAATATAGAAGCAATATTTTTCTAAACGTATTAAAAGGGCCAAGCTTTCGGCAAATATCTCGATAGAATCGATGGCCACAAGATAACAAAGATTCGCACAAAACAAATACTTTGAAAGAAAAAAAAGAATCCGTTTTTCTATAAATACACTTAAGAAACGCTAAGAACGCTAGAAAGGAATGTTTCGTAACTAAAAAAAATTGTACTTTACACGCATTTTAAAAGTAGAAGAAATTTGTTAACTAAAACCTTCGTAACTTTCCGATTCGAACGATCAAAATAATAAAGTTGACGAACTTTGTCCCGATAAACTGCTGTGTAACGCTAAATTAATTTAAATCCACGAGCTTCGTGCTTGCCGAAAATGATATTCAAATCGTATTTGGCGCTAGTCGTACATATATAATAATTCGAACTGTCACATTTAAATTTATAACACACGGTTCTTAAATAGGAACCTGGCATACGTATACCCGATACAGTACGTACGTTTCATCGTACTTTCAGCAAAAGAACTTTACTCTGTTGTCGATAAACTGTTAAGAATAATTTGGACCGAACGCTTTGATAATTACGCATGTATCCTAGATGGAAGTTAAACCGCTCGTGTACCATGATACTAACGACGCGAAAGAATCCCAAATATATTGTCACCATTGCTGTACAAGAAAGATTCGAACACCAATAAAATAGACAACAATTCTTCAAAGTCTAAAGCCGTTGTACTTTTCTTCGTTTCATCAGCCGGATAACTGCGCGAACCTGCTTAACCCTTGCAGGGACTCGGATTCGGCCAAGTGTCGTGACCGCTACGAGTCGCTCGATAATTACAGATCGCGTGCAAAACCGGCAGAAAACGCGAATCACGGCGCTTCACGGTATACACGTCTCCCGCGGATTCAGGTCGATCAATAGGACAGAGACGCAGGCGTCTCCATGGGTATCGCAAATTCCTCCACAGGGTCAAATCTTTAAAACGTTACACAGAAATTGTCTATTATCATTCCTTACGAAACGATAACCATTGTATTTATTATTTCTATCGAAAACTTGCAAATATTTTTTCATCGTTTTACGAAATTTCTTACCATCTTCCTCTATGAAAATATCATTTCTACGAGATACTATTTCGCGACAATATCTTTGTATAAAATTTCTATCGAAAGCTAGTAGTAGAGAATATAGGCTGCCGCTATTTTACCAAATTACGATAAGTTGATTCGATAAAGACAACCCACATATGCTTTATGCCACCTATCCTGTATTTCTATACCAATTCGTTGCAAGAATAATAATAAAACGTAATAATAAATCCTTTTAACCATGTGTCGCGGGGTTACTCGCCGTTAGTAAAAACACAGAGATTATTTAAATGTTGACCTTGGCGACAGCATCTGCACGAATGCAAAAACCAGACGTAAGACGATGATCATCGATTTCATTGCACAGCGATTCATGCAAATTTACCGCATATATGATCGCAGGACATCTTTCAGCATTCCCTTGCAACAACGTCCGATGCGGAACGTTCCCGTCAGATGGCAGCAAATGTGCTTATAACCACCTCTACCCGATATTCAAAAATCGTTTGCGATTCGATGCGAAATACATTTATATTTACCGAGAGAATTAGCCCCCTATTTCGTTGTATCCAACGTGCCTTAAAATGTTTCGTTGTAAGAAACCTACCATAATTTTACAAAGTGGATTTATAGTTGGTAAGAGGAACGAATAAAGACAACGTATATCGCAGAACATACGACCGCTACTAATACGATAAAAAATGTTTGGTAGAAAAGTTAGTAAAATTTATAGACCAAACTCGATCTTAAACGTACACATTTTCACTTACGCTGTATCGATTTATATCGTATAACTGTATTTCACGTTACTGCATGTAACTGCGGGCTACAACAAGCCGCATTACATTAACAGCTTCTTTAATCAAAATGTACAAATCTACGTTTGTTTCTGTATACATAGAGACAAATAAATGATAGTTGTTGCGATATTTCCTCCCGTAATTATTTCGACGAAATTATTTCGCTGTATTTCGCGGAAAATTTGCAAACACGTAAAACTTTTCCCATTTACAGTCTACTAGTGCGTATAAAGTCGGTTTAATATGCGTCAGCAATGCGAACAATGCGAAAGCAAATAGGGGCAATGCGATATCGAATGTTGTACGACGACAGCGAAACGGTCCTTGCATCCAGTCAAGATCAAGGTACATATCTCGTCGAGTCTCGTTTCCAGTCACAGTTCTCCATGGATACGATAGCGCGTTGGTTTGCGCTGCTCACGCGCACCTACATCTCTCGTCCATGCGACCTACTAACTTATCGAGCCGCGCGCACACTCCTATACGGATGTGCATTCAGCGTGCACGCTACAAATCCTACATAAATGCACGAACAGGACCCAGGATCTGTCCCTTTTCCCCGCTTAACTTTCGATTTACCTATTCTTCGTTGCTTTAATTTTCCTTAAACAACAGCGTAACAGCGACGTTGTTTTTCCCCTCGCTTCGAAACAAATATTTCTTCGACAAAGCTTTAGCATCACGAACGTTTCTTGCATGCAACAGACATATCCGGAGATCGACCGCCTACATTAATCGCTACTATAATAATAGTTATTGGATTAAGGAATCAAATCGAACGTTCGATGTGGGTTACTCGAACCTTTCCGCGGTCACTTACAGCCATTTCGTTGACTTGCTATTTAATATTTCATTTCTTCAAGTATATTTCAGATCTTCAAGTAATTCAAAACGCTGATTTCGATTAGCAAACATCTTATACTCTATACATAGATCCGTATCCGCGGTTGCAGCGTTCAGATAATTCATAACAAAACATTTCCATCTTTCTTCTGCCAACCGCTACTCTCGACTAACGTAGATTCCAGTCATACATAAGTGTAAATAAATCAGCGCACGATCTATAGGAAATCCACCATCCTATAGTTATCTACCAGCTACGATTTTAACGACCAACCTTCACATAGACTTTCGAGCTGTCTCGTTGCACACGCGTACACACGCATACAGATTTCGGCATACAGGTCCACTTGTTTCACCCATACCAACAAGTCAATCTTCTCCGGTTCATCTTACACTCATACGTACGCGTGATGTATGGTAACACGACGTTACATACAGATACATGCAGGCACATATATGCAGGTAGCGTATATCGGAGGGGCACGTCAGGCCCCATGACAAACGTTGGAGGGGGTCCGTGGGGTCCCATAGAGCGGCGAGTAGCTGGTTGGGGCCCGCACCCATACGCGCACGAGCCGCGAGTAGTGTTAACGGCCTTGCTTTATGTGGGTCATGAAACAAGGTCCCACTAGCACGAGGAGCACGAGGAGCATGAGGAGCACGACGAGCACGAGGAGCACGACGAGCACGAGAGAAGCAGAGAACGCAGCGGCACGGCGCGCTCGACTCGAGCTCCGTTTCATATTTCCATAGACTTACACGCGCGCACACGCACGCACACGCGCTGCACTCTCGTGAACGCGATTGCACACAGCACACGTGCGCCAGCACAATTGTTGTTATTTATGTATATTATGTCCTTAAATACGTAGTTTTTTCTTTTCTTTTCTTTTCTTTTCTTTTCTCTTCTCTTCTCTTTTCTTTTCTTTTCTCTTCTCTTTCCTTTTCTTTTCTTCAGCGCTGAATACGTATGGTAAATATTGCATAAAGCGGTTAGCTCGTCACAGGTGAAGATTACAATGGCTCGGAAAAGTATTCGAGCGTCCCTAGAAACTTTTTACGTACGTATACAGATATTCTGCAAAACATTTCGAAATCTCGTTAACGTTATAACGAGATACGACAGTCTCTCGCGATTATATTTGTTTCGAAACGCATCTGAAAATATACACACACGCACATATATATTATTCTATGTATATATATATATATATATATATATATATATAGAAGTTACAAGATATTTATTAGAAGCATGCATTTTGCAAACTATTCGCCAAACTTTTTCAACAGTCAATTATTCGTTGTATCAATAAGCCAGGATATTTAGCGAGATCATCTTTGCCACCAGTTGTACGTTCAAGACCGTTATTTATGTTCTATACTAATGGTCCGCTCGGCGTATGTTTGTAATAAATGTCCTGTAACTTCTCTATACATTTTAGCAATAACTTTTTAATTTTATCGCTATAATTACTATAGGCTCGTCTCGTTACAGCGCTAACGAAATTTCTAAACGTTTCGTATAACGCGTACAATCATATTCATAAAAATCTTCCGTGCTAAGTGTTGAAATACTTTCACGAAATTTCGAAACCGATCGAGGATAATTTTATATGTTGATATACGGCCGAAGGTCTGAAATAAAATATTTGTAAATAGGTGTATTTGTCGTCGAGCGAACAACGATGGGTTGAAAACTTGTCGAGTGCACGTGCGAAGCATTCTGTTTTATTTACTAACGTAGACTGAATTCTGTGCTGTTGCACGTAGAACTCTGCTCTAGAAACTAGAGAATTTCAGATACCGCGCGCGTCGCACTCCACTCTCTTCATTTTTTCAATGTCAGAACAGTCATTCCCTGTAGATATTTGACATTCTTATCGAGGTTTACGAATCATCTTCCTGGAAAATACAATTTTACTCTAGACTTGCGATTTATTTTCCCTCGGAGAATTACGCTTTGTCCACGGTTAAATTATCGGTAATAAACCAAACTGTATAGCGACTTTTATTGACCTTTACAGATTCAACTTTATTAATTTATGGGAAATGACGATTATATATCGTATTATATATCTTCACGTATCATTTGTCACCAATTATTTTGAACGACACTTGTCTCGAAATAACGGTTGTGCAACGTTTGAAATCGTACCTGGGAACAGTTTTACCTCTGTCCCTCGAGAAAGCCATCCATCGGATTAATATCGGATCGATCAAAGAAGACGAGAAAAAAGAAAACGCTAAAAAGCCAGGTTATGCTTATTTGATAACTGCAGAACCAGCGTTGCAAGATATTTTGTCATACGAAATGTTAATTCGGCATGATGCACAATAAATTCATACTGTCCTCGTGGCTGGTACCTCTTTGAACAATTGAAAATCCCAGATTGCTTTTGTAATTACGAAGCGCAGTATCTTCTTTCCTAAATTATCCCTTTCCAACGGTCTACATACAAATTTAAATGCACCGCTATTATATATTAAAGGTTTGAAATCGCTATCTCTTCCGAGCTGTTGTTTCGTTTGATTTGCGATCAAGCTATTCGATCAACTCCACGCTTGCAACGCAACGGATGAACGCTTTCGTGCTGGCGTATCTGTACATTGAAGTAGGGAGAGGCAAAGAGCGAGCTAAAGAGAGAGAGAGAGAGAGAGCCACCAACGCAATCGGTGCTTTCTACAATGTGCTCCAAGCACAGTGTACCTTCTCTTCCTGGTGCAACACTGGCAAAAGAACCGATCTCGACTCTACGTAAGCGCGTGTCGATACATCGCGTTTTCAATCAGCCGGATTTATTTATCGTAACCAGCGGATGATCGTTCGTTGTATGATCGTTCGAGGATTCGTGATTGCAAAACGCGCAAACGAAGATGGAATGTTAACAAAGTGTCGACGTCGAGTGATCCTTGATTTTGTGGATTATTCCAATAGCAGGCTCGATAATGATGGCAATAGACGCGCTAGATATACTGGAATAGTAGTAACAGTACCAACGGTACAGTTATCGTACAGATTATAGTAATAAAGTTAAACGTGCAATGATACGGTTACATCGATCCTAACGCCGATATTACGCCAACAACGAGACATTTTCTCGTTCAACGGCTGCCTTATTTAATTTGACGCCTTATTTTTAATTATTTAAATATCCTCCTAACACATAGTTTGACTTGCGAAGAATTTATAAAATAATATGGACAAAGAGTTCTATCGATGATACATCTCCGCCCTCTTAGTACTTTAGCTACTTTTCCACTTTCGAATCATGTGTAACATATGCGAACGAACAGTTGACTCGTAACTTGATAATACAATTATGCTAGCAATGATCAACCAAGTAAATTTTAGTTGAAGTCACGATCTTTGGAAACAACCATGCTACAAAGTGTGGCACTTTCACTGCGGTTGAAATAGATCGCGTAATGCGGGTTATATAGTTGCAGGCGCGACGCGAAATGACTTTTTCGAATACATCTAAAACGTTTCTAAAGTAGGAGAAATTATTGTTACAAAAACGTCTTTTCCTCGGAAAATTAGAGACTAACGCAACACGATATAAATTTATTGGCATAAAATTTGCGTAACACGTATTTATATAAATATCGTTGTTAGAATCTGAAACAACTCCAATTAAGATCCCCTAATTAATGGATCTATTGAAAGAAAATGAACGATCGGCAATCAAAATAAAAACAAAACGATTTATACTAATCTCAGATCATTAATAATTGAATCGAAATTTGTAAGATCTGGTTAAAATTCGTACATCGATCGGCTGTTTAATACGTTGCGCTTTGTTTCCAGCTCATTATGAGCGAACATATCCCAATTTTGCCTCTCCAGGGCAGACGTGGAAAAGAAATTTCTTTCAACTGGAAATCTTAATCGACGTGAAAATGAAAAATCCGGTATTATGAGATAATTCCGCGACGAATATTCACGCGCATGTGTCACGAGCGAACGAAAAAAAGGTTTCGCCTCCACCGGCGACGAGGTTCGATGAATATAGTTCAAATCGTATCGAGATCCATCATCGTCACGCCGCACCGTTGGCTAGTAGCTAGCAACTCGCGGGACGTGGTTCTTCGTTCGCGTATCGAACTGAACGACGATAATATTCGATGGGAATTTTCGACGGCACCCCATATAGTTTTCACCGCGCGTGCTGCACACGCGGTAGCTACGTTGCCAAGAGAAATCGAACTTGATCGCTAAGCGAGCCGCGACGTCAGCTCGGCCCATTAGCCGCGTTCGAGGTTGTTTTGCCGCGTGCAAGAACAGCCTGCGAAGACCGAGGACGAGGAACGATCGGACAAAGCCCGAAAGCGTACTTTAACCCGTCAACTTGCGTTTAAGACGCAACGATCTACGAGCGGCTTCGGCCGAGTACAAAATCGGTCTGTCACTTTGGTCTTCGGTGACTTTTCGGTGACTTTTCGGTGATTTTTAATTTTCTAACGAAATTACGATCTATAAAAAATTCTACACACTAAACGGTCGAAATAAAGATACACGTTGGGAGTTTTGGACAAAAATGGACAAAATCGTTAGGATACATGCAAGCATATGGACGCTTTAGTTAATTCGTATTAACAATATATGAACGACGTACAACGTCTATTAGGTTTAATAAATCAATAATACATCCGTAAGGAATTGTAATGATATATTTGTAAAAATTTTGAAGGTAAAATGTGTAAAACATTCAAAGTACGTTACATTGACATATATTACGTATATCGCATCTCGTTGTTACATTTACGTAGCAGGTAAATACAATATTATTGCGCAAAAGATCCATCACACCGCTGTGTTCTGTATCAAATAACAGAGAGTGCCGCTCGTAGTAGATACAGCAGATATACGAACATTTTGGTTGATCCGACCGCTTCGGTGGTAAATTCCGCACACGGAAACGATAAAACAAGTTCGTATAAACGTGTGCCCTGTTCGACCTTGTTTCCGAGTTATAGCGAGTCTCTTCCGAAACAAACTGTATCTGTGCGTGGTTCCACGAGAGATGTTCAAAATGACCTGGTTGCATCCGAACACAACACAATACTGCACACGTTTCTCCACCTATCGTTAGTTGGATATCGAGCTCCGTTTATAAAGAGGCAAGTGATACACAGGCAAGGTGACCACATAGTGAAATAGGTAGGTCAACTACTTCCTTTTGTCCTTTTGTCCTAATTACTCCGATATAAAACTCGCTGTAACTCGTAAATCTTAATTCTATTAATTATATATATGTAACGCTTTTTTAAAATAATTATATATATATATATGTGTGTGTGTGTTAGTATTTCAATAAAGAAAATTAATTCTGAACTTTCGAACCCGATGTTCTATTGTTTACGTTGTGAATACTGTTGGGAAACTCGTGTTAATAACGATTCCAAGACCGTGATCATTTCGCACGAGCATGTATCACATGTAAACAAATATAAATAGCAGTGGTAATACTGCTACTAATATTCATTTGCTTTATTTTATCTGGATGGTTCTCGTTGATATTTAAAATAAATATGCCGAAACGTAGTATACCAAAGTCGCGGATCAATTCAGGATCAAATCAACCCATAAATACGATAAATGGTATGATACCATGTATCGTATCGTTCGTAAACACTGGTCTACTTACTTCCACTTGATTCCATTCAGCGATCTGAAAAATTAAAGAAAAACGCACTTCTTCCTTGCAATATAGAGTAGGTGCCGCGTAGCTAGGACAAGCTACTGCTCTGAAACGACAGAAGATGGGAAAAACTTTCATCGGGCAAAATCGAATAATCCGTAACAAGAGAGGAGAATGGTCGAACGTGGAATACCATTTTCTCTTTCAAATGTCCCTCTTCCAAAATAAACCGCGACAATTAAAACATATTTATGGGTATTCGGTATTTCGGTATTTCGATTTACGCTCGATCGAAGAGCAGTATATCAGTAACTTTATTCTATATTACATCTTATTAAATTACAATTTACATTAAATACAATTACGCTGAAATTTCCCAGAATGCACGCTATTCTGGTCGCGACGTTATCTTAACGTACAATAGCTCGATATCGTTGAGGTAGAATCTGAGCAACGGCTTACATTTTTCGTACACGTTTAAATCTTCGCAAAATACAACGACCAATCGATCGTCTCTCCAATATCGTACGAACTGAAACGGAATACACTTTCGGATTCGCATTCGATCGATATCGACAGATCGTACGTCGCTGTAGAAACTACCGTGCGGAATCATTCTAACGATACTAACGGTGAAATCTACGGAAACGCGATACAAGTATCATTAATACCACGTACGAGTACGAAATGTATCCATTCTCGAAAAGAAATGAGACAATGAAAACAAATGCCACTTGGTATTCATACGCGATAGCAGAAAGAATATCAATTTTAATGAAATCTGTGTGAAAAATCAACAATCGCTCGGCCTACAATCGACGTCTATTATTCTATGAAATTTGATGAATTTCGTGCATTACCTTTTTTCCATTCGAGTCCTCGCATCTATCGCAACATTTCTTATAAGAAAAATAGAGAAAAAGAAGATTATATTATCGTATATATCGGATGTATATCGCGTTCGCGACAAACCTCGTAAATCAAACGGTTAGAACTCATCGATCATTAAGATTAAGACAACGGGACCATTATAGCAGCCACACCAGCCGGATTATTACTTTGAAAGGTCATAAGATAACAATCGATTTCTTCCTTTTCTTTCTTTTTGCCGCAAATAAACATTTGTTTGTTCAACAACGTTTCAGTATTTTAATTCAGTATTTTAATTTAAAGTACATCTAATCGAACATTCATCGTTGTCGATCGATTATTCTAAATATAGATTTTTATGAATTTGTCGTATACGTTTGTACGTTTAACGATCGATAATAGCTTTATCGATCAGTTTTCATCAGATCAATGGTATTGGGAGTCGACGAGATATTCCTTCTATTTCTACATGTATACGAAGGATTACGCTTTTGCCAAGATACTTGTCTTTCAGAACATCTAAGAGAAAGCGAAATATATAGAGTGTTTTGAAAAGAAGGTCGAAAACTTTTAGAGCATATAATGTACATGTATGTAAGTAGGAAGAAGACTTAACAAATACACGTTCTAAAAATTACTTGGTTTTAAGCTACAAGTTATAAACAACGAGGAAGCAAATATTTAAAAATCATTACAAATTTCACTCGTTCTATCGAAATGTTACTTAATCGATAATTATTTATTTCAATAATATAATTTAACAATATGATAATTATTTAATTTAATCGATAATTAACAAACAACTGAATTGTTAGTATATTCTATTAACTACGTAACGTGTAACTATGTAATAACTAGACTGCGATTAATTTCTAAACGATCCTTTTTATTTACGAATATGACTGAAATTTACGCGGAGAATTTTTTCGATATTTTATACTTTGTACATTGGCTTCGTTCTACGATACCGAGCAAATACAAGGATTACCATCGAATCTGAATTACGAGTAACGTTAGCCCATAAGCACTTGGCTCGTTAGCCCGGACCAATCAAGCTTTTCAATCTATCCGTTGATCGATCGTTGATTGTTGTACATACAATACATGTATATATACATACATATTATATATATATATATATATATATATATATATATATATATACATGTGTGTGTGTGTATTATATGTTACAATTTAGTCATTGCGCGCGCATTAAAAATATGCTAATGTAATCACGGTACCGCTAGAACCGATAGGAGAGAGAAGAAAGATAGCGGTGTCGAAGCAAAAAGAAGGATGGCAGGAGCCCTTAACGCCGATGACAAGCAGCGATCGTTGTCATTCCACGTGTACATGGTTCGACGGTAAATCGTAAATCGTGACTGGAAGGGAGTGTACAATGGTAATTAGGAATTCTTATTTAAATGGAGCATCAGATAAGGGCAAGAACAGCTAGATATAGCGATTCCACGTGCGACGAATTCTTAACTGTATTTCTCCGTGTCTTGCTGCGCCATTTCTTCCTCGTTTTCAAAAGCATTCCCAACTAGCAGCCTCAATAGCCAATATATTAGCACCGAGGTTCGGTTCGCTTATATTATCCACAAAGTTCCATTCGAGCAAAAATTCCTCTACCCGATCAAGTACTACTGTTCGGATGATAAATCTTGCGAGTCAAACTGCTCGATTCCACTCTCTGTGCCAGTCTTTTAATTTCGTTATCCACGAATACACGATTGACCTTGTATAGCTTAAATAATAAACGATTCGTCTCTGTAAACGTATCGATCGTAAGAAAAAATATGGCATAAATAATGGAAAAAGTAAAATTATACAAGTTTTATATAAAGTATAATTATATAAATTATAGAGTCGATTAAAGATAGCTTCTGTGCAACTCGTCAGTCGGTATCACTTTTATCTAATATATTTAGATACACGTTAAAGAGCGCTAGGTCTAGCGTTCATGGATTATCTCGCTTCTATCGAGAAACCAACACGAAAATCGTATAGCTTTTGAAAATATCGGGAAAAATCCATTTCGAAGAATTTCCTCGTTTTTTCAGTAACGGTACCGCGATATCTTCTTGCCTCGTTCGTTATCCATCCTCGTTCAATGATAATACTACGAACCCGTCTCGTTCCCATTCTGCGTCTGAACGGATAATACGAAGCTAACATTGTAAAGCGAGCTTTATTCGGCAGCGTGGCTTATTTGCCGCAAATTTCAACAGGGCGAGGAGGTAACGCTTAATGGCTCCTTAATCACGGACTGACGTTACTCGTACGCTAACGATCGAGATTTTTAAACGATGACGGAACGAGCAATTTGACTAAAAGTAAACAGGCCACGCGATCTGCCACGGTCTGCCACGGTCTGCCACGTGGGTCGAGAATAATTACGGAAAGTCAAACCTCCTTCCGAGGAAACAATTGCCGCCTGGTTTCAAAAAATCTTCCTTCACCTTTGTGAACTTACTTCTTTACCACCTCCTTATGTACACGCTTATTTTGCCGATAGTATCTTAATGGTGAAAGGCTTTCTATGCTTTACGTACTACTCGTTGTGTTCTGCTTTCTTTGATAGATCGACAAGTGTTCCGCATTTAAGCTTCAGGGTATAGTACGATTCTCATTATCTAGACCGACACAGACGTGTGTAGAGTGATGACCGAACGATCGAATCTTTAATCTAATAACAAAATAATGGATTTTTTTTCTCTTTTAATTGCCCCTTTTTACCTTTTTACCTTCCGTGTATTTGGCGTTCCAATGTTTTTCTTATAACTTATAATCTAACGGCATCAAAGTTATTCGATTAAGATGTTTTACCGAGTGAATCGAATAGTCGACGCTTATTTATATTGGTTGTTACATCGCATAATATGTCGCTACGAGGTATAAAAATTGCACGTGCAAGCCTACGAAGTAAAAGAAAAGGAAAGAAAAGAAAGGAAAAGAGAATGAAATTGTATCGAGCGCGAATCGAGTCGAAGAAAGAAGCCAAACGAGAAGCATATTCTTTGAATCGTTTTGTTTTCTTATTTTCGTCGGACTGCGACCTAATGTGTCGCGAATCTTTTGACACGATCTCCGGCTGAGGTTGCGTTGAAAAGACCGAAGAACGATAGACCAGACGATGGGAACTTTACCACGGGAATGGAGAATCCTATTACGGAGTCACAAGTTGGAAGTATGACGCGGCTCTATCCGTGTACAGTGTGCACGCGTGTGTAAGCTGCTCGTCTACTTGTCTACAAAGCATACCCACCATCGTCCATTGAGAAGCAGCTCAGAACACGTAATTGTGTGAACCATACCACTCACATGATTCGAATCGCCTTTAATTATTCGTCCATTTACGAAATTCTTTTTCCTGCCCCGCGGCCCCACCGCCGCGCAATCGGTTCGTCAGCAACCACCGCCGGGACAACTGTCTATTTTCCATCCAAACATATTACGCATATATTTTTAGATTTTTTTAAACTATAAGACGACACATTTTTTCCAGTTCTTCGAGTTTTACGTGATTTTTTTTTTTTCTTTTTTCTTTTTTTTTTTTTTTTTTCAACCGCGTTCCAATCAGACGCGTTAAAAACAGATATACGACGTGTATTTGTGAATGTCCACCTTTCTTCAATGTCAAGATCAGTTCGGCGGCTACCTTTCGATGTCCCATGTGACAAACCATTCCCCAACAGCCTGTACAATTATATATCTATAACACTTATCTAGACGAAGAACATATGTATATGTAATTAGAACGGTGAACAATATCTCCACGACGTTTGTACAGGCGAAGAGTACGCAATCAGAGCATCGAGATAAATCCTAATTAGAATAAGATGGCAAGAGCATCGTATCGACGACACCAAGCGGTCTATTTATTGCGATTTTTATTCTCTATTCTATGTTTATTCGTCAAAATATCCAAATTTCGCAGATGTAAAAATTCTCTTTCCACATCGTACAATTTTACTTAACCGCTTTACATAATAAATTACTGGGAAGGAATTATTTTGCAAAATTTGGTCTGATTTACGATAAAATTACCACCACGCATTACGTTACGTAATAAAGTCTTACAAGAAGAGAAATTTCATTTGGAAAGAGTTCTAATTCTACAAAGTTACTGTTGGTATTTAGCCGTTTAGAACGCCAACTATAATAAAAAGTTAAAGCATGTAATGTAATGTAATGTAATGTAATGTAATGTAATGTAATGTAATAACCAACCGTGCGTGTAAACGTATGTAAACGTATTGCACATGTAAAGAAGGACCAGCGAATCGAGAGTTCAGTTCATCGAACAACGCGTCGGTGCAGTTTCAATTATTCGTTTGCATATGTTGTAATCGAAAGAACAAATAATAATAAAATACGTTGGAACGTGGATAACGTTTCCACTGGTATGGTATTCTACCATAGCAGAGTAGCACAGTGAATAAGCAAGTACTCTTCACCTTCCATTATATCGCCAGTCTCAATCTCCCTCGTTCTCGATGAAACAGTACTAGAGAGGCATCGACGACCGTGCTTGCAAGTGCAATTTCGAGGATTTCGCGAGTGACGCAGAATTTTGCGCGACCAAACTTTCTTTAAATGGTGGAAAGCGTGTCGAACTTGGAACGAGCGGATTCGACGTAATTTCGATTTCTCAACGGGAATTCGGAACATGTTGCTGTTTCATTCCCGCCATCGCGTCGGTCGTATCCTCTGCAGGAGATCCCGCCAGGACAACGACACCCACAGACGCCACCGGTCTCTTCTATCCCTCGCACCACGAACAAACGCTCTCGAATTTGAACACAAGTTGGAGAAGCGTGCGAGATTTCGACTTGGCCCAGTTGCCGCATAATCTTCGAGACACGGACGTTCGCGCGCCGCCTCCATCTCGTCGCTGATTATGAATCGGCCGAACCGAGTCGAATCGAATCGCGTGGCTCGAACGATTCGCGATGTTTTCGTGGCCACCTCGCTAATTACAGTGGCTGGAAAACGTATCGTCAATTGACTTGATTGTCACTTAAATCGATCATTTAGCCTCAGATATATCAAATTTCGTACGATTCGCTACCTACTTCGCCACCTTCCTACGGCCGCGAATGTCCGATACTCGACGAATATATTCGAGGTACCTGTAACCCGGCTACTTATAATATTGACCCAAGTAACGCGAAATATGCACTTGCTTAAAAATAAACAGTCTGGTAATTATTATTATTTTCCCGATCAACTCGACGTTCTATTTACAAATGTTCTTTGGTCAGTTAAGTTAGTTTTCACGACTGAATCTTATTTTTCAACGTTGTTAATCGATTAATTAAGAATTAAGTTCCAACGATTTGTTCAAGGTCTTTCGTCCATGGTATGTCTCCCTTTTATAAACTTTATAAATTTTATAAACTCTATAAACTTTATATCGACGTTACGATTTCGTAATGTTTGAAAAGATCGAAATACAGACACATTTATTTAGACATATTTATACAACAATGAATGAAAATTTCATTCTTTTCCTCTGTTTCCGAGCAAGTTTATCCAACTATTGTTATATATTAATTGTTAATTTCGATATACTTTCCCATGTATTTATTACGTCGATGTTGGTATGTAAATTATTTCGAAAGACGCCAGTACCGAAAGGCAAACACTGGAGCAGGAACGCGTTGCCGTCATTCCGCGACACGCAATTGTTATGTTAATTATCTGGCGCGTTTCACGTATCGAAACACTCTGTTGCCCTAGAACCTTCAACCTGTGAGAACTAGTTCGTTAGATTACGTTTAGTCTATAACGAAATCATTTCTCTTGGATTAACCGCGCAAAGTTTTGTCAGCAATTTTTCATTTGTCAGTCATTTTTCTGCGAACGATTAGAAAATCAAAGTACTACAAACTGCACAAACAAACAGTTTGTTTTTCTTAACAATAAAGTAATTTCGCGAACACATGAGATTCATTTACTCGATTTTTTTGTTGTTTCTTGTCGCACATTAGCTCTCTAATTTTCCACCATACATTGCCAAAGTTACGATCCTCGTTACTGCCACGCGATACAATTTATTAATAGTGATAATCCTTTTGGAGTCTGAATTTGTCAGCGGTTTAAGTGGAAATTCGGCGCAAATGATAAGCATCGATGGGAACGCGTGCACGTGAATTCTCCCCTAGTTTTCTAGCATCGAGTCCGTCATTTCCTAAGGAATTATCGACGGTCGGCACTGCTCTATCAGGAATTTCACGTCGGAACAGCCGTCGTATACACGACCGAGTAGTACATGACGCGGTCGGAGCCATGGAATAGACCCACTCTTCAGGATCCTGAACCGAGGCGGGTTGCTAAGTGTGCCGTGTAAGTGGAACATCGCTGCCTGGTACCGACGACCAAGTATACCAACGTAACAACGTAGTATAACATCGTTCTCCTCCCTCGTCGTTCCTCTTTGCCCTGTTCCACCACTATCCGCTGCTGCTCCTTCTCCTCGTACTCCTCGTACTCCTCGGGAGGTACTCCCCTCTGTCGAGTCGCGTACACGGTGAAAGACTTTCTTCGACCGGCCTATGCCGTTCTACAGTCGCTGCCAGCACGCTACCGTCTGTCACGCTTTACCCAACGGTGGAACCCGTGCACCAAACCACAGAAGGATGTCCATTGTCTCTCTCTCTCTCTCTCTCTCTCTCTCTCGACGAGAGCCCATAATCGAGCCCAATCTTCCGCACATCCGTTTTCCGAGGCTCTTCTTTCCTGCACGCTCCAACCACCTCCGAAAATACCGATCTTCCTCCACTTCCGCGTGCCTCTATTGTCCGACTTAACGTTGACCGCTACAAAGGGCAATTTATAAATTACTAGGTTGGCGGTCGAAACGGAAACGTGAAAACACTCGCCAGGAACGCGGATGTTTGCCTGGAATTCGAAGGCGGGTGGGAGCACTCTCCGGATAAGATAAGATACAACTACGATGCAGTGGATCGTTCACATCTGATAAACCTATATTCAAAAATACGTGTCTATTTATTCATTATATATATATATATATATATATATATATATATATATATATATATATATTTATAATTATGATGTTTCGAAACATCGTAGAAACGTCGTTTTTCAACGTTAATCGTTATTTAAGAGCAGCAGATGAGTCCGCCGATACCGAGTGGATAGTGGAAAACGTAGTATCGACACCGAGCATCCTGTTAATTCGGATTCTTCGATTTGCTGGTGCGTCGGGAACCTTCTTACGTTGCCGCGCTACGGGAGTCCAGGAACCAGTCTCCTAGAAAAGGTGTACTTATAACTGGCTCGTTATAACCTGACCCAGCGATCTTTGGTAAAAAGCCCTGCCTGGCCCAACGGGCCCGAAAAATCTAGGTCATTGGCCTGACTGGCTACGTAGGCCGCGATTGGATTCGTGATGCCACGATCCCTTTCTTCCACAGCGCCGTCTTTTAACGTTTACCCGTTTAGCCTCTAACTCCTCGTATCTCGTCTGTTTCTCGTCTTTCTTAATCACTCTTCCTTTGGATCGGTTCCTTCTCTCAACCGTCATCGTCATCATCGTCATCATCATCTTCTTCTTCTCCTTCTTCTCCTTCTTCTCCTTCTTCTCCTTCTTCTCCTTCTTCTTCTTCTTCTTCTTCTTCTTCTTTCCATTTCGACCGGATACGATCAATCGTACGTCTCTTGTTATCCGATCAGACTGATCGATACTTTGTCGAATACATAATCAGACACGACCAACTATTTATAGAAATATCGCGTTAGGATAATTACACGCCCTAGAAAAGACAATTTGCTGCAGAAATTTACCACGAAACTAACGATTATCACGTTCGATACTATTCGATGATATTAGTATATATGCACAAAATATTGTACAAGGGAGTTGATATTTGATTCGTTAATAGGATTAAGGGAATAAAATCTAAGCAGAGAATCATTTTCGTTTAGGAAAGTATTACGAGTAATTTACTCTGGATGTTTTATATATTGTATATACATGTCCAAGCTGATACATTATCCAGGTTGGAAAACGAGGTGCATCTCTGGTGCCGAGGTGCCGGAATTAGCCTAATTCGCGCAGTCTCTCGGCCTCTGTGCCAGCCAAATTCGTCGATAAATGGTTATAAATGGTTATAAATGGTGATAATTGGCG
Source organism: Bombus pyrosoma (assembly GCF_014825855.1). Taxonomy (NCBI): domain Eukaryota; kingdom Metazoa; phylum Arthropoda; class Insecta; order Hymenoptera; family Apidae; genus Bombus; species Bombus pyrosoma. Next base: position 10,721,390 of record NC_057779.1, read on the forward strand.
ATAGCGGGTAAACGCATTCGCGGTAGCAGACCGCGTCTATCGCGATGTCTACAGCATAAATTGCAAGCGATACTTGTTTGTATCTGCTATTCGCGCTTGTGGCTTTAACGGATCTCCATAGTCGGACGAAAATAAGAAGATCGGCCTCCCGATCTCGCCTCCTCTTTCGTCCGGCTGCACCCGTTCTACCTCTGTCCCCCTATTCTCCCTGCCAAGACAACGTCACGAGAGACCGTGTAACCTTTGGGACCGTAACCCCGTTATATTATTACATTTAACAATGGCCCGCAGTCTTTATTCTAACCAATGCACCGTTCCTACAACCTGTCGCCGAAGCTGTCTCCAATCCTTCTTTTTTTTTCCTTTCTTCGTGAACGCTCGCCACCTTTGACCGATCTTCATCGTGTAATTTGACACGAGTCGTCGACTCGAATCGACGCTTCTCTTTTATTTCCATATATACATACATACGCTTTAATTTTAACAAACGTAAAAACTTAATGTTCCAGACAAATTTCCAACGTATAATAATACTTTTATATCGTATAATTTTCATATTGTATTATGTAACGTCATTAGCAGATATTCTTGATTTTACACATCTAAAATTTAGAATAAAACGAAATAAATACGATATTTATTGTCAATATATTTAACGTTAAATGAAAAGTAGCAAGGTCATTGTTTGCAATGGTTACAAGTTATTATGAAACTGTTATAACTAGGCCAAATTCACGTAAACTGAGATTTCACTTTACACAGTTTCTTTCGATACTCAAGAACTTTGTAAATGCGATGGCAAAATACGATTCGCTTGAAAATAAGATAAATACGGAATAGTTGAACGATTCGGAACGTCGTCATAATTTTCTAACAACTTTTAACGTTTACTTAAGTTTACAATACGTACGTGTGCCAATACTTCCGAAACGGAGCGAACGTGGTAATCGACTGACTTGCTAGTGATCTAGTGCGTGAGACAAAGATGCGAGCTGAGAAAATCAGATCTATGATGCGTATGCGTGTTCGAGTAATACGCGTATTCATTGAGAAACCGAGGAATTCCCTGTTGAGGAAACCCGTTTTACCAATGCAGCGGGAATTAAATTATACAAGACAACGTAATAATAATATAGCAACCGAAAGAAAAACTTTCTACTCACTATTTAATTGGGGAAACGGAACGGGGAGAAAACGATAATAAATTGCGAAGAAAAGACAGGTTAATCTTAAGCAAAAGAGAAATAAATTATTGTTATGGAGTAAGTACATTTCTACAAGTACGTGTAACGAAGTAACGAAAGAGAACAGGGAGGAGAATGTTAGTCGTGCCTTTCGATCCCACTGTGGCGAGATACAGAGTTTTATTTTTAAACGCATCACGAACGTGTCGTCGCGGCTCCACGCGACTGCGTTGCGATTTATTCAGATGAAATATCACATATCGACCATTTATCGATATTTATCGATCGGCAATTTATCGTACGTAACGCGCAACTATATCAAACACAGAGATAAGAAACACCGCGACAACACGAAGCCTACCTAAATATCTCGACTCCTATTCTGCGCTAAAATCCTGGATGAAATTAGATTTTCGTTGAAATTTTTTTTATTGATATTTAATATAACATCGATATAACATTAATCGATACATATAATATAAAACAAATTTCTATCGTAAAACGAAAATTCCTGTAAAATCAAATTTAAAGCTCGGTTTAGAACGCTAAATACTATATTACTAATTTATTTGTTATTACTAACGCATATTCATCTTATAGAACGAAACGTTCCCTATGAGACTAAATCTTGACCAACGTAAAATTAGAAATTCCTTTCGAACTTGGTTACACGCGGATAAGAATTTTCTATTATTTTCGATACTTCGTAGTTGCATTTTATATTAAAGAGACATCGAGTTTTTATCCACCGTCAAATGCACGATAAGAAGGAAAATCTGTTTCCGAAAGATCGAAACACGCAACGAGACCATTATACGAAGTAAACGCAGAATCCGGACGTGGGCTCTCCCCTTTGAGTCAGTGCCACACTTAAAGTGAAATAAAAGTAACAAAACGGGCACGTACACGTGAGAGGACATCCGGATACACGGAACACGCAACGAGCAGCCGAGATCTGCGTGTGGTTCCTGATTGGCTAGCCCCATAAATACACGGAGGGTACATTTCGTCGTCAAGTATTACAGCCTGATTATTTCGGATGAAAACTTGCCAACTTTCACCTTACGAATGTCGATACGTTCCGCTTCGATTAAACTTCCACGAAGATGGCAAATTTCGTCACTAAAGATGGACATTTCGCGTGATCTACTCTTGCACGGTAAATTAAGTACACCGCGTTAATCTATGATACCTCAAAATTCCAAAAGAAAGATTATATTTCGTTAATTCGTATTAGGATTATTTAATTAAACATTCGTACCAGATGAAAGACGAACAGAACGATGAATACCAAAAAGCGCACCAACGGACGATGAAACGAGTAGGGATCGTGGGAAGTAAAACGAACTGGCAACTTTGTATTACGGTAACAATCATTTAATCGAACATGAGTTTTATAAATAATCCACATCTTCCGACTTTATACAAATTAAAAATTACAGTTCCGCAGTCATCTACCATTGCAACACACGATACAATATCAACGAGAATTCGTGGATCGAGTAAGGAAGGACGATCGGAATAAATTAATACCAAGAATCGAAAGTATCAGCCTGTCGAAAACTAATGAGTATTCTTTTGAAAACGTCGCG
>NC_057779.1:10724211-10798021 GCF_014825855.1 Bombus pyrosoma
AAAAAAAAAAAAAAAAAAAAAAAAAAAAAAAAAAAAAAAAAAAAAAAAAAAAAAAAAAAAAAAAAAAAAAAAAAAAAAAAAAAAAAAAAAAAAAAAAAAAAAAAAAAAAAAAAAAAAAAAAAAAAAAAAAAAAAAAAAAAAAAAAAAAAAAAAGAAAAAAAGAAAGAAAAAAGGGGAAAAAAGGAAAGAAAGAAAAAAGAAAGGAATCAAAAGAACGAAAAGAACCCGTAAAGAAGCTTCGACAGATACGAACATTAAAATACGAAAAATGTCCTATCTTCGAAACGTCGGTCTCGAAAAGGATGTCCTTAAACAATCCCGAAACTGTCGTCATACACGTGTTACAGACGGTGCGTGAGCATCAAAAGCTAAAGGAACTTACAGAGCGGGAGAACAGGCAACGGAAAACGTTATGAGAAGTTATCTTACAAAGATAAACCGATAGAAGTGGGAATAGATGAGAGAGAGAGAGAGAGACGAATGAAATTAAATAACAAAGAAACAGAAAAGGACTGCGGACAATATGACTGTGAGAGTATATAATATAAAAGCAATATAAATAAGAGAACAAGCGGTAGGACTTATTTGATAAAAAAAAAAAAAAAAAGGAGAATAAAAATAAAACGTATTTGGAAGAGATTAGGTACATCCGTAGCGAGACCATACGCGTGGCCGCGCCTCGCGTAGTTTTCGTCACTTCCTTTTACGTCTATTACGTATATATTACACCTAGCTATGTATATGTATACACTCATATATGTATGTGTATATATGTATGTATATATATACGTACATACATACATACATACATACTTACATATACATATATATATATATATATATATATATATATATATATATCTCTGCTCAATATGTTTTGCTCGAGATTTTCCTTTTTCTTTAATGTTCGCTTCTTTCTACGTATGTATACGCACGTACCCGCGTACGTGTGCTCTGTTATCGACACGTATATGTACACACCTCGCGACAGTGGCTTGCACGCAAAATTTAATGTCGTCAATATAACACAGCATAAGAGATCATCTCACTTCTCCTGAATTCACGCCCGCAGAAGAATCGTTGGTCGAGTCCCGATCGAAGGCTTCATACCCATCTACGAGATTCTCGATCCTGCTCGATATTGCACCTGGAAGTTACGCACTGCCACCTATCTTTTCTCGAGACCGAGAATTACCATTCGGCACGGTTTCGTTAGGTTCGGCTTAAGTTTGCTCACTTATTTAAGTATGCTGGATAAAAATAGATTCCTCGTTTAGGTCCCCGTTTAACAACGCATCAGCTTCTCGTTGATTTTCCTCGAACGAATTACGTATTAAACACGTTAGATAACGATCGATTCGTCGACGTTTTGACGTCTTAACTTTTCAATCAACGCCATTTCGCCATAGGTACTTACAGTAATTTAGGTACGATCGATACGTTCTCCCCACAATAGAGAGAAACCGCTCCATGAATCTAATCCCTGCCGATCCTTTTGTGAATCTGTTGGTGTTTAATGAGGTGCGCCTTCTGCCTGAACGCTTTGCCGCATACTTCGCACCTAAACGGCTTCTCGCCCGTATGAGTTCTCAAGTGCACCTTGATATTGCTCTTGTTTAGAAATCCTCTGTTGCAGATGGAACACCTATGCACCGGCTTCTCCTTGCCGCCTATCAGGCCAGATTCCGTTCCGTACGGTAGTGCCGTCGCCCCCGTGCCTGGACTCTTCTTCGACGGATTCTGCGAGCCTGGGGCAGGCCGTGACCTCTTTCTGGGGTGAGAAGGTGCCGCGAAGGACGAGTGCAGCAAATGATCGGGACTGCACGAGGTTGAGACTCTACCAGGTGGACTGACAGGTGGGTAGGGGCTCGTCGACGACGGAGTCTCGCCGCAGGATGCATTTTGTAGGCCGGCATTCGCGGATTGCAACCTGGCGTTGATCAGCGGCGCGTATCCATGCGTCAGCAAACTCTGCAAGGTCGAGCCGTGCTGCTGTGCTTGCGTCGAAGGTGTCGCCGTCCCGTATATCTGCGAATACGGGCTTGGCGACGTAGTTTCTTGAGCTTTCGGCGAACATGCTGTATCGATCCACTCGGCAATGTCGATCCAATCGCGCGACGCGTCCGGGTCGTGCTCCGAACCTGCCCCGTTTCCACCACCAGGAACCGTCGTGTCCGCTATCGCCGAACCAATGATCTCTGCTATATCTTCGATATCGTAGTCCACTTGTTGCGTCGACTGTGGCAGCTGTTGCTGTTGGTGATGATGATGATGATGATGATGATGATGCTGTTGTTGTTGTTGTTGCTGCTGCTGCTGCTGCTGCTGCTGTTGTTGTTGCTGCTGTTGTTGCTGCTGTTGTTGCTGCTGCTGTTGCTGCTGCTGCTGCTGCTGCTGATGTTGATGATGCTGTTGTTGTTGCTGTTGTTGTTGTTGCTGTTGTTGTTGTTGCTGTTGTTGCTGCTTTTGGCTACCCTGCGGGCACGGCGTGCTGGAGGATACGACCGGTGACTCGTAATACTCTTGATTCGACGAGGACGTCGGCGATGAGGATGGTAGCGACGGTCTCTGCGCGGACGACGCTATCGTGTGATAGTGATGACCAGGTATACCGTTGATGCTCAAATGTCCGGTATAGCCGGTGAAGGGTGGAAGAGGTTTCAATTCTGCCAACGATTGGGCCGAGGCAACGCCGACCGACGAACCGAGAAGAAGGGTGTCCCATGCATCCTGCAGACCAGCTGCCGTTTGCTTGACGTCGGGAGGCTCCAGAAAGTCCGGACCAGTCGCTCCCCATGGCGACAGCAGTAAACTGTCCACTCCGACAACCTCCGCGGGCGAACCACCGACGACGATGCCTGTCCCTTGACTGCTGTGAGGCGGCTCAACCCCAGACGATGTTAGATGCGGCGGCGCTGTTGGCGGACCTGACTGCGTTTCGTACTTCATCTCGATCACAATATCCGAGGTTGGCGACACACCGCCCGGACAGACGGGCACGATCACGTCTTTAACCAAGGGACTCGTTTGGCTCTTGCCGGTGCAAACGGTCTGCTTCGTCAGACACCTGGGATTCCCGGCTGAGATGATGTCGTACGGCGACGTGGTAGCGAGTTCCTCCTCTTCACCGGCGTCCAGAACGTCCTGCGACGATTGACTGAGAGGATATTCTACTTTGATGCCGCGCACCGTACTTTGTTCCCCCTGTTGCTGGTCTTGAGTTTGCCGTTGCGAGTCCGTGGACAGATACTCGAGCTTGATGCACGATCTCGACAGAATGTCGTCGTCGTTGTCGTTCCTACAGGAGGCCGTCGAGATTCGCGACGTGGACAATAGGGAGCTGAGCAGGGATGCGTTAAAGGTGGACGTCGAGGACGAAGACAACGACGATGACGCTGATGAAAGTGTCGCGTTTGTCGTTCTTCGTTCCTCCGTACGTACTTTCGGATATTCCTCCGTCTTGATCCTAACGTTTAGAGACGACAGGATTCCGTTTAAGGAATCTGGCGACGCGACGCTGCTGTTGCCGACGTTGTTCCTAGCGTTAGTCGGACCGTGCGATATCGTGCACGTGGACGGTAGCACGTTGCTCTGACCCGTAGTCGTATTTGGGACGCCGGCCCGCAATGTTCGATTATGGGTCTCCGTGGAGGACGTGGTGGTCAAGAGCGCGGAAAGGATCAGATTGCTGGCCGAAGAGGGTTCCGGTGACGACGAGGCGATGCCGTACACGCTGCTAGGCGAACCTACGGCATCGGCACCTCGCGCTACCGAATCCACGTGACCGAGGCTCGACGACGAGCACGAAGAGGACGACGTCGAGGCGATGCCGTAGCTCGTACAGATGCCTCTGCTCGCGTTCGACTGATTCGGCTGATGTTGCGACGACTGGTGTCGTTGATTCGGTTGCTGCTGTTGCTGATGTTGTTGCTGATGTTGCTGCTGCTGCTGCTGCTGCTGCTGCTGTTGCTGCTGATGTTGTTGCTGGTGTTGTTGCTGGTGTTGCTGTTGCTGGTGTTGCTGCTGTTGTTGTTGTGACTGTTGCGATGGACTATTCGCGTTACGATTCGGTGGACTATAGAACTGAAAACCACCACTACCGTTATCCGGTGCCCCCTCGTCGATCCTTGGGGGCCCAGGGGTCGAGGGGAAGAGGGAACCAGGATTCCACCAGGGATCCACTCTACTGCCGGGGGTGCTGCAACCGCCAACGGCGCCGCGGGGACCTGTAACACGGATTTCAGTTTTCAAAAGGAATCGTATACGTGATAGTTGAGCTGCGGATTTTTATGCATTTATGGAAAATTTGAAAGAAAGGGTACAGAAATCCACAGAATCCGCATAATATCATTTATCACCTATTACAACATTTTGAAGATAAAACAAATCTATTCCTTTATTTGCCTTTATAAAGATATGAATTAATGGTAATAATAATAATAATAATAGTAGTAGTAGTAGTAGTAGTAGTAGTAGTAGTAATAATAATAATAACGAGAAGAAGAAGAAGAAGAAGAAGAATTTCACCGTGTAGGGAAACATCGCTCGTTTCTATTTTACCTTATATTCGAAATAATTTCTATAAAAACGAAAGTTTGATCAAGTTTGCACAGTCGTCGAATAGTTTTGAAATTAAAGTTTTAAATTAACAGTCAGCTTCTGTTCTTGACTGAAGAAATATAAGAAAGAAGGATTCAAAATGCAATGATTATACGGTAAACGGAAGAAATAGTTTGGTGAACCAATTACTTTGTGTTTTATTTCCGCGCGCGTATATATCCTACAAACAATACTATTCCTATGTAGCATGCATATCCACAGGTAAAACGTAGGCAATACTGGTGCGTATAAATACACATGTATAGCATAGCAGCATGTATGGCGAAGTTAAGTAGGCAGATACCACTTCTCTCGAGAAGAAAGACTTGCTCCTGTTAACTAGGTTAGTGGCACGCTAGCCAGCCACGGCTGGGTACACTCGACCAACCAAATTGCCGCGTTTAAAAATACATTTTCGTCTCGCGAATAACTAGCTACCGCACGAGTGAGAAATAGAGAAGAGAAACGCAAAAACGAACGCAAAAACCGTTCATTCACGAAAAGGCAGACGACGCTGGTAGAAAATTTGAACGCAAACAAATGAAACAATGCAAAGTAGGTTTGCGAATCACGCGACTCCTAAGAATAGAAGATAGAAAACTGTCCTTTTTTAACTTTAATTTCAAAAAGTATCCTACAATCAAGAGGACAGACGGAGAAATGTCAAGGTTTCGCTTCAAATAGAAAAGTCTAAATAATCTAGTATCCGGTTGTGAATGACATATAAATCTGGCCGTGAGATGATTGCACAAAGGAAGATTTATTTGCATTTTATCGGAGGAGTTCGCGATCCCCGTATCCTGCCACGAAAAACGCGAGTCGGCTCTCTCTCTCTCTCTCTCTTCATCTCTCTCTCTTCCTCTCTCTCTCTTCCTCTCTCTCCGTTCCGATTGACACATCCGCGTGGCCGTAGAAGCACGTCATGGGAATCATGCAAATGGTCGGCGCATACGTATAGTCCGGCTGCCTACCACGAGTTCCGACATCCCTTCTACCATGCTTTCTGCCCCAGCCGAGCTCCCTCCAGCATGCCGTGTCCGTCCTTGTCGTCGCGTCGGTTAGAGCCCGTCCTTGTCGATTGCCAACCGACGGTAGACAAGCGTTGGAGGTGCTCGCTTCGGGGACCGACAGAGGGGACAGGGGCTCTCGTGGAGCTGTGACGTGTTCACCGGGTACCGTTATCCAATGGCGTGGACTGACGAACAGGCCGCTCGACCCGCTCGTCGATCAACCACGAGAAAACAGCTCGCACTACGGTCCCACTTTTTCGGCCCTACGACAATGTCTCGGTGAGCCACTTATCAATGGGATCACCGGGTATTCGCGCGGCGCGACCAATTCGGCTTTATCGATTTACGCGGGGACCCATCCAACTTTTCGACTCCTACAGCTTTATACGCGTACGTACCCACCCCGGATATATTTTATATCGCGTTTTAAACCGTCGTTCGATCGTATATTTCCGTATATAACCGTCGTTTCGTATATTTCATATATTCACGCTTCGGATATTTACTTATTCGTCCGATATTTCGACGGAATTTATTCGATGGCACGATGCAGCCGCATGGAGAAAAGTTCGTCGATACGAATTTTCTAGGTTGCCTTCAAAAATACAAATTCCACGGCTCTGTATCATAACGAATGGAACCGGGATTCGTAACAATGGTTGCCGATGCAAACATATCGGAATTAAATGGCCGTTCACGCGTACGCGAGAAGAAGCTGCAACGTTGTTGATCCGCGGCCACTCGTGCCCGTCGCTATACGCCGAAACTATACCGCGCTCGCGTATAGTGGGGGCCCGAAGCGAAGTAGGCCGGAGCACCGTTACAACCCGCTGCACGATTCGAGCCTACGCAAATCGGCTAGATTTTGTCCAGATGGCTTTCCTTTTCGTTGTGAAAAATAGCGCGTGCGAGCCGCGGTTTCCGTGCTGACCCACTTTTGCCGGTCGATGCGCTATCCTCTTCGCCAGCCAACCCGCCGATTTTCTTTCGGACGTAACGACGCCGTTAACTTGCCAACATCCCATGAAAAACAATCGTGCCTCCTTTACGTTATGCCTTTCATAATATGAACAACGTTGTTCCTACGCAAATCCTATAATCGTAAATTGGCGTTCAACGGTCGTTGCAGCAATTCTACGATCGATCGCCTGGCTGTCCACGATCAAAATAACCGAGGTTAAAAGTATTTTTACGCTCGGAATTCGAATTTCTCGATGGTTGGACGAGAGGCGCGCGCGCGCGCGCGTGGTCACGTGACAGGGGCGCACTTGTTCGCGCTACTATACGCGGTTAAACTATATCCGAGCGCGTGTATAGTGGGGAACGGAAGTAGGTCGAAGCACCGTTACGCGTTGCGCTCGACGGAGAGGAGGCCTACGCAAAACCAGTCAGATTTTGCTAGGCGCGTGAGCCATGGCTTTCCTTTTCGTTGCGAAAAATGGCGCGTGCGAATCGCAGCTCCCCACGATGACCTACATACGGGAAACGTGCCACACTCGTACTCGTGCACGCGTCTCCTGTCTCCTGTGGTATCGTACTGCTGCTGCTGCTGCTGCTGCTGCTGCTACTGCACACTGTTGGACACGCCGCTTCTCGTAACACGGAAAACCAGAAATCAGTAAACGTGAAACTCGCTTCCACGTTTTCGCGTGCAAACCACGAACCAGGGATCGCGCGCGTTTTTCAATTCGGTCGAAATTACAAGCTCGGCTTGTAAAAGCCCCGTTGTTCTTTCGCTTTTGGACGCGCACGGAAATTCCATGCCCGATCGCCATCGGTCTTCACGATAAAAGCAACAATTCTAAAGTACTTCAAAAGTATGGACTTTTAACAGGTTCGCGAAATCCTTACGATAAAATTATGATAAAATTACGATAAAATTACGATAAAAGATATCGATCGCGGATAAATTATACGGAAAGAAAAAAAAAAGAGATTACGTTTCTAGGAGCGGAAGTCGCATTAGAGGTAAATTGGATTGGCATGCAGGAGGAATGCAGGAATGCAGGATAACGTGTCTGTTCGTCGGTGACTTTCGCGTTAATACGTTTTAAAAGTAGATACAAATGAGGGTATTATCTTTTATCTATCATAGCGGTATATTCAAACACGGTTATATTTAGAACGTTCGTTAGCACTCTGGCTGATTAGCGTCGACTATGTGGGTTTGAGAAAATCACCAACTATCGTAAAATCCCTGTGCAACGTCAATCGCTTTCGTTCGTGGTGATAGATGTACGGAAAGCCGGCTGTACGCGCATCGAAATTGGAGACTTGAACGCCGGCAAAAGCGTAACGCCTGCCCCTGTAGCGCTTCGCATACTCCGCGCAAATACCTTATCTTTGACTCATGGATCTCGTAACGACTCGTTAGTATTCCGTTAAATACGATTGATTCTGCAATCGTACGTGAGCGACCACACGATGCGATTTTTTGATTGCACGAAAGCGGACGCGTATCACCGATACAACAAAGCGCCAGATTAAGTACTAGAGATTGGGGTTCGATATGCCATAGATATAATTACGCGAAACAGGAAAAAGCGACGTAAACGTGATGTTTGGTCTGGAAATAATTAATTTAGCATTTCTAGTTGATTCAAGAATAACGCGACAACGATCGGGAAATCGATAAATCGAGCAAGTCAGTTTCACAGGAAATCTAGCTGTTATTAATTTCCATGTACGTATTCACGTGCCTACGACAATGACAAAAGTCTGGCGAGGCTTCAGCAACTGGATAATTTTGAAATTATCGACCATGTAATCGGACAGGATTTCAAGGTTGAAAGCAAGTTCTCTCGCAGAGAACCGTGTTGACCGATTCAACGTTGCTCCGGTATTTGGCCGTACGTCGACATCAAAATGCGTGGTAGCAGATAGGCGCGTACGAACGTACACGAGGCAACCTGGCACCGTGCTGCCAACGGAGAAAGTGCGCTAACCATTAAGGTAAAGGTTAAAGAAGACGAGGTAAAGGAGACGGCTGACGGGAGACGTGTCAAAATGGACACAACGAGCGATCGGAATTCCGACCGCCATCGCGATCTCTGTCGGATCGGCGAAAAACTGTTTACTATTGTACTATAAAGAAAGCCAGGCCGATTCTTTTTTGAGGGGGGGGGGGGGGGGCGGCAGTTGCCTGGACAGTCGACGAAACAAGCCCGGCAAAGTACCGGTACTCGAACATCCGAGCGAACAAAGCAGTTACGTTCGCCGATGAGAAGAGCGAGGAGGCGAGCATGGACGCGACCGTGGACGGAGCTGCGAGTATCTATAGAGCCTTGCGGAACTGACGAGTCGGAAGCCCCCCTACCTCGCTGGAATACCGGTTAACGTGGTACACTGACCTACTCTCCAACCACGGCGGTACCACCGACCGGCTCAATGCCCCACCACGCTGTTATTCTCTCGTCCTTCTCTCCGCCAGTATTTCTTCTCGCTCCTCGTTCCTCGCTCCTCGCTCCACCCTCTTTCCTCCTTCCTCGTCGCTCCGCGGCATTCCCTTTCTGCGCCTCCGTAATTCTCTCTCTTTTCTCTCCGATCGCCACTTTTCTCTCACACCGAATAGACCTGCTCTCTCGCCGACAAACTCGCTCGTGTTTTTCTGGTCCTTCGTAAAAAAGAAGGAAAAAAAAAAAAAAGAAAAAGAAAAGAAACAGCCTCTGACGTGTTTCCCGATGCTTGCTCTTTCACGCGCTTCCTCTTTCTTCGTCCTCGATTCCTCTTCTGGGAAGGCTCGGCGCGCAGCATTGAAAGTTTCCAAGCCGACTTACGATAGGTTACGATCGTTTATATCCACGAAGAGACGAAGGTTGCGGCGGCTCGATGAAACCGTGAACAGGTGGAATACCAGTTTCGTAGGCGGAAAATTATTAACGCGAACAGAGTTAATCGTCTTGACAGTTTCTTCGATATCGCGACGATTGAAAAGAGTGGGAGGGGAGGGGGGGGAAGAAAACGGGACGAGCACCATCGCGTTAACGTAATTGCCATTACATGTACATCGACATATATATAGGAAGATCAAAGGTCGCGATACTTAGCAAATCAGGCCGTTTGCCGAATCTTTTCCTTCGCACACGACTGCCTGCAACGACTGCCTGCAACGAATTTTCCAAATACTTTCGGTCGATCTCGGCTCGAAAAACGAGCATACCGCGAGAAATCGGCGTGCTGACACTGACACTGGCTCGAGCCAATGGTGAATCGGCATGGAGCAACGAACCGCCTTGCGAGATGTCTACAACCTCGCGCCAACTCGCCTCGATCCCCCACTCGCCAGAACTAAGCAAGTCACTGCGGAGAAATTTCACCGCGAACCGAGCAGCCTCCGTCTCCGTCGTCTCTATAGTCTTCTTCCTATCCGACGTCCTGCTGGTTGTCGGTACCCGAATACCTAATGGCCGTGTCGGCTTCTAAATGTCAAACAACCACGTATAAGCAAGACGTATAGGTGCTGCTTTCCTATGCTTCCTTATCCAACCTAACCCCTAGGCCTACTTGTCCTACACTTTCGTCCGTGTATTATATTATTATTATGCCACGATTCAGATATCTTCTATACTTGGAAAATCGACGCGTGCATTCCTCGAACCGGTCGGTCGAAATTCGTGGTCTCGGTCAAGGACAAGCTCGTTGCTCCCAAAAACACAGCCAGAAACACTCTTCCAAGGCTCGAGATAGGTCGACGACGTTGCTGTCTTCCGGATATAGCAAGACTTTGTTTGGAGCAATTCCGTCGCAAAACTATTTATGGCCTATCTCCGGTAGCAAAGACTGGAATCCACTGGATCGAACGCGGCTCTGCTATACGATTCGTCGTTCTCGAAAGAGCGAGAAACTGGAAAAGTGTAGCGGCGTTCGCAACACCTCCGTAAATGATGACCGCCAACAATGATATACTCGCGAAATAAATTTCTCCCAGAAACGGTTTACCATTCGACCCGTTATTATTCAACGGCTAACGACTTTGACACCCTGGCGTTCATTCAGCTGCAATTTCATATTTCTGAAATTGCGTCTACGAGTTTACGCCATTGCCGTAGACGTTTCCCCCTCGGCGTAGATAGAAAGTCGTTTTTACGACGGTGGGAACGCAGATCGGACATAGTCGACAGATGTGGATGAAAAAATGATGATATGAAAACGATATTTAAGGAAGAGCCACCTTTCTTCGCGATCTTTGCGCAAACAGATGCGGCTTCGTTGAAAATTTGCCCATTTTCAATATACCGGGTTAATATAGCTGGTTAATATAGCGGGTTAATATAGCTGGTTAATATGGCGGGTTAATATAGCTGGTTAATATGGCGGGTTAATATAGCTGGTTAATATAGCGGGTTAATATAGCGGGTTAATATAGCGGGTTACGCGCGGTCCACCGTGGAAATACCGAAATGTTTTCACGCCGCGGAGAATCCTCCTTTATGACACGGTTACCAGTACCCGTTACTAACTGTTAGGTTTTAGTGCCAGGTCCCACTGACACGTTGCGAGCGACCTCTCGAAACCAACCAAAGGATAACGATATTTCCCATTATTCGCTTATATCGGTTATCGAAACAAACTCGTCCCCTCTTAAATATTTTAAATAACAAATATCTTAAATAACAAATACAACCGAATCGATAAACTGTTATACAATTATGCCACCGCGAATGAAAGGCACTCGGTATTCAAATCAACATATTCGCGTCAACTTGGCCACTTCGCATTATGCACAATTTTTCAATTACGATGTTTTCAAACCAGCTTAGATCCCACTGTATGCTCGCGATAAAATCGACGATCCATTGCATCGTGACTGCTCGATTTCTCAATTTCCAGTGTCTTCGACATTTTACTGGGTCGCATCGGTAGCACTCTCTATACAACTTCCTGCTGTTCCGGAACAATTCTAGTCCATTCAAACAAGTAGACCTGACCTTCCTTACGATATCGTTCACCACGTTGCGAAAGCCCAAGGATAACCAGCTCGCGACCATTTCATTTCCTACGCGATCGTTCGTACGCGGCGGGGTCGTTAAACGAGACTCGTTGAATTTCTTCGCAGCGGAGGGAAAAAAAAGTCGGCCGGAATTCGCAACTTCGATCGTGAATACGAGACACGGGTTCTATCGTTAGAAAGCGTGGTAACTCGAATGACGTATGTGGTACAAGAAATTCTGTGCAGGAATCGATTCATAAAAATGCAACGCCGTTCGCAAAACGTTCACGACCCGCTTCCTAAAATTTGTCGCGGAAAAACCACGATCGAATTTATCATTTGTTACGAATGGCACGATACGCGCGAAATTTGTGCAAACAGAGCAGCCATATTGTGCAACTAACTGTGTCAGTTTGTCAGTTTGTGCCGTGATTCAGTCAGTTAATCGTACAATCGTTGCTTCGAAGAAAGATATTTACACGTGTAACGCCGTTTTCCGCCGTTTTCCCCCATTTTACACGTAAATAACAAATTCACGCGACTCTTTCTGTGAAAGTAGCCGTTCTGCAGAAAAACTGTTTCTTCTACAAAACATTTAGATACGAAACAGACGGAAACAATGGAACAAGGATAAAAATACGTGTATTTTAACGATCCACTTACATATGAGCAGCGTGGTATCCAGAGTGGAATTGTTGATGTCCTCGGGACCACCTGCTCGTGTAAATCTATCCAGAGAACGAGACACTGTTCACCCGTGGGTCTGATTCTCTCGACGACGACGACGAATTATCCAGATCACTTGTACAGACTTCACCTGTCACGCGGCGCAACACCGAGCAAAGGGCGAGAAAAGGCCCGACAAGCAATAACAAAACGAAAACGTATTATCGTGTTTCTGACGAAACGAAACGACGTTTAGAGAAATCTGCCAGGCACAAGATCACCGAATATACCACGACCGATCGATCGTCGAATTCTTGGAGAAGAAACCGGAATCCACGAAAGGACCACGAAAGGACCACGAAAGGAACTTGGATCATCCAGCGTTTTCCTTCCAAGCTGACACGTTCCCTCTGGCAAGTTGTCGAAAAATCCGTGGTACGCGTTCCGGCATAGATCAACAAGTGGAATTCCCGCGGGACACGGTCCTTGACCTTGACCAGCGTCTCCTCCCTTGCCTCCACGAACACTGTCGATCGTTCATCGGCAATCCGCTGTTCCTCATCGACCACCTATCGTTCTCTCTTTACACGGACTTTGCAGTCGTTGTATCACCTCCGATCTTGCTCGATATCCTCCGCGTCGATGTCACAAACTCCGGGATCGATAAGACGAGACCGGATCAAATACGATCACTCAACGACGACGTCTCTATCTATCTATCTCGCGTTTCTTCTCGCAAAATCCAACTCGGATACGATCACTGTCGCGACAAAAATTTACGCACGAGGACACTGACGTCGTTCCTTGATCCAACAACTCTTCCGCGTCTCATTCCTCGTGTCTCGTCAATTCCGAACTATCTGACGTTCCGGTTGATAACGTCAGAGACAAGCGCGCGCGAGAGAGGAAGAGAGCGAGAGAGAGAGAGAGAGAGAGAGACAGTAACAGAACGAGCAATAGACGGAGAGAGAGAGAGAGAGGAGAGGAGAGGGGAGGGGGAGAGGGAGATGAGGAAAAGAAAAAGAGAGAGAGAGAGAGAGAGAAGGAGGAAGAAAAAGAGAGAGAAAAAGGGAGAGAGAGAGAGAGAGAGAGAGAGAGAGGAGGGAGGCCTTGTCGATGTAGCACGAACAGGAGAGAGGCCTCGCTCGTCTGGCGCCGGACGAGATGCGACTAATTCCTAAAAGTAGGCGAAGAAGAAACGAACTGGATGGCCTGTGGGCCCTTACTGCGAGGGGTCTTACGAGGTACCAACCGACAGGGGCCCCTACTTCCAGTGGCCCTCCTTGGGTACCATGCGGCGAGAGGGAGAGGTGGAGCCGTGGTCCCCCCACCACAAACGAATTGCTACCTCCTTCCTCGTGATTCTCCTCCTGTGCGTTGCTGCTCTTCTTCCACCACCTTCGGCCACACCATTTTGTGTATCCTACACCACCGGTGTTAAATCACTGTCCACCGATCCCTCCGCCACCGTTCGTATCGTAACACCGATACGTCGTTGCCCGGTCGGAATACCACTACGCTGGTCGAAAGAGTTTTCTCGATTTCGGATCAGCAACGATGATTCAACGATACCGACTACGGCTAAGCAAGTACTTTTTTGATACGGGCGCGGATAGATCTTCTCGGATACGATTCTCCTCGACCCTAATCGCTCGAAGGTGTACAACTTTTCTCTTTTTTAACGGAATCGTTTTCCCTCTTTGCCTTTTTAATAGAATAACATGCAAAACGGAAGGTGGCGAACGAAAAGAAGCCAAGTGTTTTTACAGATAGAAAAACGTGATTGTTTGTTAGCCCACGAAATGTGTTAAAAACATCAGTTTCTGATACTTTTACTTGTTAGTTGATACATACGTATGTAAGATGCAAATATACCTACGTATAAGTGCACAAATATGCAAAACGTTCAAATTAGATTATACCTAATAATTAATATAATAATAATAATAATAATAATAATAACAATTAAAAAATAAAACAAGTCTTCTTTTTTCTCTTTTTTCTTCTAGATATTTACCAGCGATCAGCTTATGGAAACGCAATAAACACATTTGCACAAAATGCATCCGTAATCGGTGCACTTTCTTATTATTATATCGTCGTTATGATGTCGTTATTATTATATAGAAACGGAGGATTAACCGATAGATACAACGCGAATTAGACTCTGCTCCTTTCCTATACATCTGGTGGAAATTAAAATACACATGTAACTGTCGGTCATCTTTTTATTCAAACAAATATACATTTTTAATTCTCTAAAATACGATACCTCTTCGACGTTCAGTACTTGATTCACTTGATTCAACTTCATTCACTTCGATTACAATTTTAGGCGTGTTATTTAATAATAAACTAGCTTATTGTTGTTACGTTCGTGCAACGAATTTAAAAAAAGCGCACAATCTTCGTTTAAACGTTCTAAAGATAATAGTGTGAAACCCGCGTTATCAATTGCGCGACAGATACGCGAATATTACTAAACATATGCAAAGATATTGTTAGAAAGTTTAAAAACCTAGGCACCATACAGGACAACAATCTCGTTACAAGAACCAGAATCTCGTAATTTAATTGGATACAGTTGTTACACCATATAATTACACACACATATAATCGCACGAAATGTGCGATACGACGAATGTTTTGTTTGAAAAAGATTAAAACAATCACAATCATCGGACACATTATCGACGATTCTAAAGTATCGTTTGCATGCAAGGAAGTCGAGTTTTCGTTACGTAAGTCTCCATGAGTGGGGTGACTCGTAATTCGTAAAAATTAATTTCCTTTAATAAAGTAATTAAATATATAGACAAAAATCTCTCTCTATATAAATTCCGTTTCTTTAACCGTTTCCATCAAATCTATCCGGCAAATTTCGCTAAAACTTTACCAGTCTAATTTCTTCGTGCCTAATCATCCGATATATCCGAAGTCCGATATATACTTATTGGAACAACAGAAGTGAAACGTCGTTGGTGTAAGTTATTGTATGTTGATTCGTACAACATTGTTCCTCCAGGCCGTCTGCTGAACGCAAACACCGGTTCAATTATCTCACCGTAATTAATATACTTCGATTCCAATTAAAATCATGAAATCATGAAAGCACCGGCGAGAAATGTTCGCCATACGAACGTCTACGATACATCGGGTACTCTCCTACCTTTTTTCTCCGATTCCGATTCCGATTCCGATTTCACCCACGCATCCGAGTCATCAACGCTTCACGAAGGAGTATCATCTTCGCGTGCCCCCGTATCCCATTTATCCACCATGGAGTAAAACGTGATACAGTTATTCGAATCAATAGGATATTTGAGATGACATGCCAGAAGCAATTTTCATCGCGATTCGCTAGATTCGATTATGAACGATTTTCGATGAATCCACCGAAGACAAACTATTCGACACGTTATCAATGACGCGACAAACGGTGAAATATATACAGTATATGCATTATGTCAAAAGACAGATGAACCGTAATGACGAGTAATGATCTGTGTAAGCTTCTCATTTTCATCTTCTTTCTTCTTTTCTAACGTTCGAGTACCTAAGAACAAAACCAGACGCAATTCTAACAGCACAGGATTACGCAGGGAACGCAATAAGGTCGTCGCTATTCACCTCGCGGTCGACGCGATCGAACGTATAGAATAAGTATATATTACGTGGTAAATGTTATCAATGTCGTGACGTATACGATAAATAGAATACAGAGTGTTTATACGACGCCGAAATCGAAATAGCCATTCAACCGAATAGAAGCTCTAGGCTCCTTCCTCTTCTAATTAGGGTTTCGTTAGTTATCGCTGTCAATTATCGTTATCGTTATACCAATGTAAATATCGAAAAAGTCACCATCTATGGTGAAAATTGGTGAACCAGAACTACATATATAGATGGCGTATCCATTTTATATTCGCGTCCATCGTCGAGCACGCGAATTGACCAACGAGTCAATTGTGGCGTTTATTGTAGCGCGTCTGTGCTCGAGTTTTAAATTTAACTGGCAGAGACGAGAATTTCGTAATTTTCACCTTCACCAGATACATCGACGATCGAACTCGTACGTACGCACCATTGTCACCGGCGAACGACTATACCGTATACCGTACGCCCGAGTTTCAATAATTTTCTTCTCTTTTTCCTTTCCTCGTGCGCTCCTCTTCGTTTTCTGCCTCACGGTTACGAATTCAAAGTCACGTCCGCCGCGCTAAACGATCTTTTCGTGCATTTCTAACAGCGAATCGAATGTAGTCAACGATTACGATATTAGTCAACGATACACAGCGCGTACTTAATACTCGAACTTGGCTAAATAGGTGGTTATTCAGGTACATACGAAAATAACCGTACGGACTCGCTCTGTATAATTTCCACAAAGTTTATCAGAAAACTGTTTATCTCGTATGATTGGTCGACCGTCGGATTTTCCACAATCATGGGCGCGCAACAGAAACAAAGATATGCATTATGCATGCATGACTGCAGCTCGGGAGAAAGATAGCAAATGTGTAATTCTTGCACTGTAATCGAGTTATGCATTGTTGCGCCTCCAACGCGCTATATCTAGACGAGCGGTGATCATTCGTTGCCGTTTAACTGTTTACGTGGATAACGATACGGTTTAATTATTAAAGTTTAAAACAGATCACGTCAATGGCGAATTGGTACGGCGTTCCTGTCTTTCGATACAAACCAGGTAACATAAATTCACTCGTTCCGACAGTCTGTTAAAATTCACACTTTACGTTTAAAACTTTACAATCGTCGTTAGAACGGAAATTTTACATCCAAGAACTTTTACAATCGAATAAACCGTTCTTCAACTTAAATCCATTAGCTTGACATTTTATACAGATATACATATGCAATCGTACATCTAGCTTTGTAAAACTTCTTCCAGTTTTCACACCGTCGTAACATTAATCCTGTTGCAATTTCCCAACTTTTACTTCGTTTCATTTCGGTCTTGCTCTCGTTTTAACGAACAAACCAAATTTGTAATATCCTCGTTATTTAACATGGAATTGAATCGAGTTTACCGTAAAATCGAAAGGAAAATTTATGCGTAAAAATAACGATCTTTTCGTATTTTCATTAAACGTGAGATACGATTCAATGTCCATTAGAGAAATATTCGAGATTAAACGAAAAAATAATTTTATGCCGAACCGTATTCGTTTCTTTCAATTTCTTTAATAGAAGAAGAGCCCTGTATCGATCGAAATAGTGTATGCTTACATCTTTCCCAGATATAATATCGGATAAAATATCGTTTATGTACATTATGTTTATGTATTAGGTATTAGGTATCGGGTATCGGGTATCGGTTATTGGGTATTGGGTATTAGGTATTAGATATCTACACCAAGAACTCGTGTATACCTACTAATCGTCTTCTTTTATTCGGGTATTTGCAAAATTGTTATCCATTATTTGCTTAATTTTTAGCTGGTCGTGGATCCCGGCGAGTCAATTCCAACAGCCAATCTTGTAGTCAATGGAAATAACGCATGGTGAAGTTTCTGAAAAGTTGAAAGAACACGAGCAAAGGAATGTTCATACGCTTTCAGCACATGCCTCGTCATGGCCGTTTCTTGCAACCATCCAAAGCGCTATTGCATGCCCGTGTTCGTTGGTAAGATGCGTTCTGTTCGGCTAATACACGATGTATTAATAAGACCAAGTATCTAAAAGATCAAAGTATAAAACTAAAAAGATCGAGTATGGCTATGCGCGTATGGATAGTAAAACTACGTTTCGTATCAATTGATATGCTATATGAGAAATTGTGAATATCTTCTAGAACCATTACTGGAAATATTTATGTTAGATAAATAATCATGTGACTAATAAACTTGTGACAAATTCATCGGCGATGTAACAAGCAGACACGTTGGAGAAATCGCTTTTCGCAATTTTCAATAATACTGAACATCCGCTCTCAAACGAAGCAAAATGTAAGTAGCATTGGATCCGGTATGAATTTTTGTCGACGCAAAAAAAGAGAAAAGAAAAAAAGTAACCCTTCAACGGAAAATCCTTTTACAGTTACCCTACAAAACCCGTGACAGTCATGGCCATACTGGACAGATGAAAAACCAAAATTTTCAGAGATTTTAGGAGGAAAAAAAAAGCAGGTTACCGTTATTGTAACCGTAGTTTGCAAAATACTATAAACGGACCTATCGATATAGTCATTGACGGAATTCCAGGTGGCGAAAGGTTCTAAGGTCAACGTTCTTTTTTTCCTCCTTTAAAGCGCAAACCTAACGTCGAGAATTTGTCTTCGTACTGGCAACGGCATTGACGGTGTTTACCTACGTCGCATCTTTCTCCCATCAGAAATTCCTTAATTATCTGGTATTTCTTATATTCACGCGTTTCTTCCTTGCCTTGAAATTACTAAGCACCGTTAAACACCAAACTATGCCAATTTCGTCATGAATCGTACGAATAGGTTTCCTATTCACCCTATGCAAGGGAAGAGAAGGCAATGTGTGTATATATGTATCACGTTGCTGTGATGATATTATCACGTCGTACACGCTGTCGCGTATAATAGGTTCGTGGCGATTTGCATCATAATGGGTAATTGTTGTATAACTTTGGATTAATTAGGCGTCGAAGCTCGGCGGTGCTATATGGTCGCGGCAGGCATATGGTCGAAGAGGGCTCCGTTTTTCTGTGACGCAAGGACGCGCGACACGGTACGACGAGCGGTATCGCCGCGTCCCACCGTCGGGGGCCCCTTTCCGTCGATTCCAACGAGCCGGGCCCCACTTTTGCCCCAGTCGGTTACACTTTCGTTACTGCGACTAGTGGTACCACTCGACCGCGTTCCTCCTCCGCGAAGATCGCTAACCAGATCGACCTAATTGTTTCCAAGTTTATTTTAAAAGTATGCGAACCGTGAGAGTCTTCTCGGTCACTCGCAGGGAATTACCAACTGTCTCGCATCGTCGAGCATCGTTCCGTTCCTCGATCATCATTCTTGCCGGAAATGGAAAGAAAGTTTCGGAAATATCGCTGATACAGCTACAGATATACAGCCATATAGAGCCATATAGAGCCATATAGAGCCATATAGAGCCATATAGAGCCATATAGAGCCATATAGAGCCATATAGAGCCATATAGAGCCAGTAAAAGTATAACAGACATTTGTCGATCGTGTGGAAAATTTCTGATAGTGGAACCACCGACAAGTAAATTTCTCTCTTCTTGTTGTCCGTTCCAACTAAGAGATAACGTCCAAGGTACTCTCTTCCCAAACCATCTTCTAGAACGTTAAAATCGTCTGTTTGAAACGGAGGCTTAAGTGGGGATCACTCGTGAATCTTTGTAAAAGTCAGCAAAACGGCAGCACAAGACCCTGTTTATTGGTAGCAATAAAATCCTGCAATCGGCAAGTCCCAAATGTTCGAGCGAAATTCACAGGGTTGTTTGCAGATCCTCGAGCAACCGTAACCTGTGCAACGTACAAAGAGAATATTGTAAATTTCATCACCTCGCGTGCTGTTTCAAAATCAGAAACTGTCAAAATATTTAGAATATTATTTTGACGCGTCTAAAAATACCCGATCTAGACAATCCCAAATACGCGCTCCCCCCAATTCTCTACCGTATAATCATATATAAACGTATATAATCGAATATTTTTAAAATTGACTACAGCTCAAGACTACAATTACAAGGGTAGTAATAATACTTAAATAATAGGTAAATTCTCTATCTATTTTCAGCGTAGAGTAACAAGGTTGTAATAACAGTAAATATCCAGATAATTGGGGTTTGTGACAAATGTTGTATAAAGATATTTCGAATTATTTCCAATGAATACGTTACATCATTTTACAGATAAGGCAACGTGAAACAAGGCAGAGATATTTGTTAATCTACGATATTGGTTTATTTATTCGCGTTACATTATCGTACAATTAATTATTATCGCATTTATTAATTATGGTACTCGTTTTATTGGAAGACAAAAAGTCACATTCGAAATTGAAATGACCGAAATACTCGTTCGATAGCTGCCCGTGCCGATGAGATGTTGAATTGCATGTATTGTCCTGGAATTCATTTAGGCACAAGGTGTCGGCCGAAGACACGTGGGCCGTAAGGACGAAGCACGACCGGGAACGTGGCAACGCGAACAAGACACGTGTGTCACAGACGGAGAGTGTATTTATTACGAATCGTTGAAAATTTACAATGGTCACGTGTCGAAAATGGTCAGGGCACGCGTGACGACTACTTTAAATACTTACGTTCTATACCTCCGGTCCTTGGTAAAAATTGCTCAAATATCCTTCCCTCCACGTGTTACAAAGTCCTAACGCGATTCCTCGTGTTTTCTTAATGCGGCTTCAACGATAATTTACAACCGTCATTTTCACATTATTCCGCCGTGTTTAACTAAATAGTTATTGCAGAAATAGTTATTGCATATTATATCCGTCCGACTATTGATATTCCTATTCAAATTTCTATTAATCGGATATTCCTAAATTTATACATTTAATGGTATACAGTGGCTACGAAGGTATTCTTACATATCCTGATTCTCCAATGAAAAGCCTTTTTGTCTGCGTTTCTACGTTTCATTCTCCCTGATAAAATTCCACTTCCTACTCCTCCTTATAGTTTATCGATCCGACAAGAAAAGGTATAAAGGTACCTTTATCATTTTATATTATTATATATTACGGAACGCCTAAATAATTTCTGTACATACATCCGAAACCACATGAACCACATACATAATTTGCCTAATATCCTGAAATCCTATATAACTTACCTATATAAGCGCTATTAAAAATGTCATTATCAAGATACATGTATCCTGTCCAATTGCTCGTATCTTTACATAAAAATTACACTTTACCTAAACTAAATACTAAATTAGAATTACATTAAAATTCGAGGGAATTGCAACGAGTAAGTAATTTTTTTCGCTTACCGTCGCGTAACAAGGGAAACCGGGATTTCTCTGCATTAATAATAATAATAACGTAAGTATAAGCCATAAAACAAAGAATAAAGCAGAAAAACCAACAAAGAATAAGATAAGTTGTCCTCGTGTCATTGCTCGTGCAACGCAGCAAGGTTCTCCCAAGGAAACGATTAAATAAACCGAGGCGGCTCGCATAGTCGACGAAGCGATTAGACGACGATTCACACGCGCCTCAAGGTAGAGCTAATAAAACTCGCTGAGGTCAAGCAAATTGCTCGTCAAAAGCGTTTCCTTGATTTGCCAATTACATATCCTGCGTCCGTTCCGCCCTTTTAACGATCTAATGATTTTCATTAATAAATATGGCCGAAATGAATCGTCGAAGAAGCAATTACGTATATCGTTGGCAACAGAATGATTCGATTTTAAAATCTTGTTTCCTTTCGTCGCATTTCGCATTTCGTTTTCAAGGAAATATACTCTCCACGAACGAAACACTTTCCCACTAGTTTCGTTTACACATTTATTAATTAATTTAATTTAACTGTCTGTCGCGTTACCACACTCTTACCACTCGAAAGTTAAATACTCGTATACATACATGCTGTGTGTTGTGTACGGAATACAGAATACGAATTGAAGCATTAACTTAAATATTTCTACATATACATCATGACAAACAATGCAATTGAATTATAACGATGTGTGGACAATGTCGGCTAATGTGAAATAAGATGGAAATATTTGCACGTGGATTTATAATTTGCGTATCATTTACACGAATATTATATTCAAATAGAAGGATCGAATACTTATTACGAAGGAAGAAATAGAAAGAAATAGAAAGAAAGAAAATTTTATTGTACGGTATTTAAATTATTTATTACGAAAGAGTTATTAACATATTTATTACGCTTTGTAATTTAATTGCAATCCTTTTTATTCAATACATAATAATAAAACTGAATTATCTACAACGCTGATACGAGTTATATATATATATATATATATATATATGCAGTGGAGCACGGTATAATACTGTTTTCTATAACGCGCAATATATTTATTCGGTCGTTTCACTGGTTTGTTAATTTTATTGTATAAAATTCAAATAGCGTAATTGGAAGCAGAAAGAAAATGTTATTTTCCCATACTAATAGACTATCCTAGTAGATGGAGATCTGATCTAATTTTCGAAAAGTAAGGAACAACGGGTATTGTTGTACGGGGCAGTGGACTACGCGGAAGTTTTTCAAAAGGAAAAAGACTACCTGCGAAACGTACCGAGACTTCCTTATTGTCGGTACAACGAACCCAAAAGGATCTTCTTCCGTGTGTAGACCGAAAAGTAGGGAAAAGAAAAGGGCCGTGAATAATCGGTCATCTCCGACAACAGTACACCTCTATACGGTTAAGTAGTATGAGTCTAAATATTGCGAGGCGTGATTTCTTAAGGTCGGTCGTCCGATTACCTGCCTGCCTGCCTGCCTGCCTACCCGCCCGTCCGGCTGCTTGCCTGGCTGCTTGCTTGCCGAGTTTTCCCATCCCCATACACCTCAACCAAAAATATTTTGCCACGCGAGATTTGATACGCTTGTTACAGCGGATCGCAACAACTAAAAGTCAAAAACAGTTCCTCAATATGGCATAGCGGTGCCGATACTCTTCAAATTGATTTACTCCTTCTTAAATGGAATCGGCAATTGGCAAAAATTGTTGTTGTTCCATGAAAATTGCTTTCCATATCGCGTAAGAAACATTCCCTATAAATTTCCTATAAATTCTATATACATGCCGTATTTATCGAATTTAATTTAATTGTGATAAATATCCTAACGGATAACAGACAGACTTTGAACAAACACTTATTAGTTGATAATACGTCAAAATCATTCGAATAAAAGACAAAAAGAATATTTTTCTACCATTTTATTTGCTGAAATTCGTAATACCTACCCGTAATACTCTGTTGTGTTACAGTTTGTTAAAATATTTGTTCAAAAGATCTTCTCTTATCTTTACCTATTTTCTTTTGAAACGAGAACGCAACAATGAAAAACAAGTCGGAGAATTTGGAACATTGTTCCTGTTATATATTCCTTTATGATAAATAGATTCAGTTTCGCTTCTGCGAGATTCACGCGTGAACGGTATTCGCAAGAAAGATATTTGCAACGTCGATGATTAACAAGAGAAAGTTATTCAAACTTCAAACTGATTGTCTTCAAAATCTATACTCTTCGTCCACCGATAATATCATTAAAATGTAACTCTCTTCTACTGATTATTAACGACAATTAGATATATTTAAGGACACGAAAGAGTCTCGATCCAAACGTTACATTATCTATCTTGTCTCAAAGTATTAACTCTGTTTAATCGCGGAACCGCTAATGTTTGCGGATGACACGATAATAACCTCACCAGACGTAATAGACATGCAGCCTAAACTGAACACGCTATAAGAATACCGCAAGGATAGAGGATTATCTCCGAGTAAACGTCACTCAAACCGAAGTAGCAGTCTACCGCAAGTTTAACGTACGGACGAGGGGAGGGGGGTTAAAAGTAAAAACGATAACGAACCGGAAATGGTTAAACGTTACGTATCTAGGTGTTAGCTTCTCGTCCTCGATCGTTTTCCTAGAAAAAGCTGGATCGGCTCTGACAGCATTTTGGAAACCTTCGGTAAAGACAAAAATACATGTCTACACGTAACTGAAAAGTAAAATTGAAAATGTTCGTTTTTATACAAACGTTAAAAAATAAAGATAAAAGCCTTCTGCTTAAATGAACAGACTTGAAGATGATTAGAGAGTATAGGAGTAGAAGATGAGAAAAATCTCCGTACTCGGCGAGATAATATTAACTATTACCATTATTATCAATTGCGTTGTTACAATTACAACATCGTCGATTCAATATTAGATCGAATGGAAAATTTATACAAATTTATACAATAAAATTATATTCTAATATACACTCTATCTAAATACATATATTTATATCTCTAAGTTGCCGTCAATTATCTAGATGTTTCCATATTGGCTTCTTTGCACTAGTCAGTCACCACGAAAGGCTGATAAACGTCGTCGATCGGAAGGTAAAACGTAATGTCGAATACAACGTACGAGATAAGAAGTCGTTGCAATTGTAATTTCAGTCCATGCATTTCACACGAGACGCATTTTTTCACGAAACTCGCCGCGTCATCCGATAATGGCATTCACGGCTGGAAGAAAGTCGATGGTAAACGATGGACCATCTATCGTTACGGGTAACGTAAGTTATCAAAAATTTACGACGCTAAAGAAAGTAGGTTCGCGTACATAAAACAACGAAGAGTTGCGCAAAGAGTCACAAGTGTAAATAAAGTATTTAAAGCGATTGTAAAAAACTGTTCTAGAAATTGTAACCACTTGCACCGACGATGCAATGCGAATCAGCTCGTACTTCGATGTAATATAAATTATTCTTGGAATTCCTTTCGTTCGAACCATTAGTTTGAAATAGCTGCTTCGTCGCATCTTTATCTACGATAAAAGATATGAAATAATATAACAATTAGATATAACAATATGTTTGTAGTGGTTCGGGCCTCGTCGTCGTCTTCTCATTAGTACGTTGACCGTTTGTTCTAACAGAACAATCAGCCGTGAAAATGTAAACTGGAATGTTGACGAAATGTCATTAATGTCAAAGCAAAGAACAATGTACTGATTGAATACGTTGTAGGCGATTTTGAAATACTTACTGTAATCTTGCGAATGTTTATACGTTTATGGGGCGCATATGCAGAAACGTGCAAATATGCAGAAAATACAAATAATACACAAAACTAATCGTATACAAAATATCGAAAATAGAAATAGTACACGTTCTGATGTATAGTAGGTAACAGAGGTTATTTCATAACGAGCTGTATTGAAAACACTTTATCGAAAAGATAAAAGGTGTTAAAAGGCGAAAATACTTTAAGCTATTTTGAAAAATGATCAAATTCTGGCTAGGAAACTTATTTATTAGTCACGCAAAAAGGGTGCCTCTATTTCCAGTCAAGATCGATTTGATCGAGGAACAAAGTTCATGGCCACGTTTCCAACAAGAGGCCGTAAATAATAATTTAACAGGTTTCGATGACACTTAAATTCTACGGCTGTTGGTAGGCACGGCACGACAGTTTTGCTTTTTGAGAACTTAAAAGTTGAACGACGGTCCATCCGCAAATACGCCTGAAAATTTACGGTGGTTTTGCGAAAGAGCAAGATGAAAGAAAGAACGGTTTGTGGCACCCGATGTGGCCACCGAAAACCATTTCGCTCTGCCATTATAGCTGCACCTGAGTAGATGAATTTCGAGGCCTTGACCAAGAAGGACTACTTGCAACGATTCTCGTAAAAAATAGTAAATGACGTTGTTCAGGGATTTGACAGTTTATCGTGGTAGGCATCGCAATTTTACGTCTGACGTTTTTATTTATCGATTCTCACAAGTTCGACAAAGCGATTTATCCAGAGGCTGAAGAAAGTAGCAGCAGCAGCATCGTTTTAAACATTAAACATTAAAAGGTAGAATAAGTCACAGCGTTTTGTTTTTCGGACGACGTAACAAAATATCCAATAAACCAAAATCTTTCCTCCTTACCGTAATTTTGATATTTATCTGTATCAGCATAGTAATCAGCGTAGTAATCAGCGTAGTAATCAGCGTAGTAATCAGCGTAGTAATCAGCGTAGTAATCAGCGTAGTAATCAGCGCTGTAATCAGCGTAGGCTGGTAATTCGCGCGATAGCTAAGCCTCTTTCATAGGCAGTCATCGACGTAGTTGGCACCGCCAATTCCAAAACTGTACAAAGTCGAGAAGATCGTATCTCGCGACGCGCGTCAAACGGCGCGACACCCGTGTAAAATCTTACCGTAGTAAATCGGCCAAAAACAACCTGTGGGCCTAGATGTGGCCACCGAACATCCTCTCTTTGTGTTTTACGACACTTGGAAAGCTGTACACCTAGCCAATTCAATTTTGAACGGTGTCTACTACAACGGCGAAGAATCCGGTGGCCCGATGCTGTAAATTTCAAGCTCAAATCGCAAGCTCGGTATCTTCGTTGCTGTTAACTGTTGGCAAATTTTATTTCTCGCCGTGATAATCGTTGCCCAAGGTCAAGGGATATCGCGCGATACCTCCTTCGAAGGAATCGAGACGAAACCGAAACGAAACGAAACGAACAATCAGATTATTGCACCTACCGTCAATTAATCAATCCTTGTACGAACGATCAGAAAATTTTACGCTTATCCAGCAAGCGTACAAGTGCATATACAAGTTTGAATCGCTTTAATATTTAACATTTTTCCATAACTTTCAATGTAAAATTATCCAGATAGAGATTAGATAGATATAAGTGGTTCGCTTTATATCCTGGCTAGAAAATGTTAAAGTTGTTAAAATAAATATGGAAATGGATAGCCGATTGGATCTATATTGGAGTTAATGATCTCGCCGATAACGTAAATTTCTATGAATATTTAATGGAAAGATTAGGTAGAGGGAGGTGGCCGCCTAATTTTCTAAATAATTATTTTTCTTAATTACATGAATTTCGTAGCTTGATTCGTTTACTTATTTACTGATGATGGTAAAATGGTAGAAAAATTCGTTCCTTCTACCAATGAACCCCAACGCACCAACTACGTTGGCGCGTACATACTTCGACGTAAATAATACCAACATCGGTATTTATAGGAAAGTTTTCTTAATCATAAACTTAATGT
Source organism: Bombus pyrosoma (assembly GCF_014825855.1). Taxonomy (NCBI): domain Eukaryota; kingdom Metazoa; phylum Arthropoda; class Insecta; order Hymenoptera; family Apidae; genus Bombus; species Bombus pyrosoma. The sequence continues at coordinate 10,751,159 of NC_057779.1, forward strand.
ATTCTTCATCCGTTTATATACCTATAAACAATTTTGTCGTAAATTTCAAACGTCTAAGATTCTATACCTTCTTTGCTTTCTACGCGTCGATAAAGTGGAAATAATAACGCTGCAAATGTGTAATTCCGTTTTTACCACAATCTGTAGTCGGCAGCCCGAGAATTAAATTGGCGCTACTATCGATTTTAACGAAACGTAAACAATTACATTTAACGGGAAATTAAAATTTTCACTTCTATCAACTACGGTAAAGTATAAACACTACCTAGGAATTTTCTTTTCAAAAATACCGATTAGTCTGAAATAATGTTCAATTTCATTGAATTTAGTTTAAAAGTAATTAATCGAAATATTTTATTCGATAAATAATTCAGTACCTCTCGAGTACTCTTCCTACTTCTCGTCACGATCAAGAATGCATGCAAATATTTAACCAAGCCGAAATCAGTCGGAATACAAATTCGCGCAAAAGAAAAAGTATAGGATGAAAAGAGATTGGAAAGAACGAAGCAATTGGCAAACACACGGCACAGTCGGAGGCGCGTGCATTTGTTCGTAGGAAGTCGGTTGCCGATTACCAGACGTCCGCTAATTGGAAAAAGGTGGCTGGATGATGTCTCGATCGGCCTTGCCAAGGACTTGGCTGGCCATTCTCCGATTAAACGGCCGGTAGCACGCGTACGAGCCTCAACGTACGTGTGCTTACAGCAGACAGATACACGCAATTTGCAACGTACGTTTACCTATACACGTAATCGAACTAGCCTGCAGCTAACACATACAGCTGACAAATAACCCGTAATGTATACACGTAAACGCAATAGACGCAATAAGGAACAGGCGAATTCGCCGTTCACGCACACACGTACGCGTTTACGTACGTAAACATAATGGGAACACGAAAACTCGCTTACATACTTATACGGCTAACGCCGTACACACGCTAATACATGTGTATTATACGTACACCCATACGTAGACGTAATTGGAACGCTCGAGTTTTCTTGTACGTATACATATACATATACGTATACGTATAAGAAAGAATCGTGGAGTCGTGGTGGGCACCAAGTGAAATTTCTTGGTGGTATACTGGAGCATGGAGGATCCTACCCCTACCATTCACATTGGCCGATGACTAGAGATAGGCGTTAAGTGTGACGCAGACGCGGACACACACGTGGCAGCAGGCATACGTGCTGATGCACAGGTGTACAAGCCAAGAAGCCTGTAGCCAGTAGCCTGTAGCCTGTAGCCTGTAGCCTGTAGCCTGTAGCCTGGGTGGCGCGTGCACCCATAGGCTGTCGATGCGGATGTTATATACTAGCTCACGAGGAAACTTACTCGCGTTGCCGTTACACGCTCGTGGTCGCTAAACCTGTGCGGCCGTTACATAAATATGCGCAAGCCGTATTACTTCCTTTTTTAACAATCCGTTTCGTAATTGTTTATCGCGCCGAGACGAGCCGCTGCGCCGCTCTGATCGCCGGTGAACGGCCAACTCGTTGTTTCGAGGCTGACGCCCCTCGTAATGCACGATTCAAACGTGCACTTACTCTGAATAACAGCGTTTCTCCAATACAAAACCATTTTCTACCCATTTAAGCTTATTTAATTTAGTAATTTTACGTATATTTAATAGTTCTCCGTATTTATGTCTCTTTTGCAAGTCAATATTTCTAGGCTACGTTCGTTTAACAACGTTCCACGGTTATGAAACCAGCCAAAAATGTTGAATCGCTCGATCGTACAGCCGCTAGGAACGAAAGTAGTTGAATACGGATAGACGGACGATTCGTTCGGCTTCACATTCCAAATGCCTTTTTCCGAAATCCTTCGCACACGCGACAAACGACGGAAGAAAATTCTTTCCGATCCGTCTGCTTGAATTCGCGAGGCGGCATTTGGCCTCGGTAAATATCTTTTATCTGCCTCGTAAATGCTTCATCGGCAACTACGTACAATACAATTTAATTTATCGTTTTCAAAAAGTTCGCTCAACGTACGAGCGGCAAACGAGCTTCCACCGCTGTTTTTACCATATCCGCCATACATACGCGAGAAACGGACACGATGATTGATTTGAAAGCCGATGGCAGCGTCGAATCAATTGAAAATGAACGTGACGATACGAACGTGAGAACGAGAACAACGACGATAGCGATCGAGTATGCAGAGAAGCAGAGAAGCAGAGAAGCAGAGAAGCAGAGAAGTAGAGAAACGAAGAAGAATACTTATGAATAAAACGGGTAGGTATAGGGGGAGTAAAAGGCAAAGGATATCACCAGTGTTGAAATATTTGCTTTGAAAAGAGTCCGCTTCCGCGAATAAGTAACCCAATACACACGGAAAACATTTTTCTCGAGTATCGCAACAACGGTAAACAATTTTTCACGATATTACCAGAGAATTGCAAAATCACAAATATCCTCTATCGTCGGTGATCTTGAAACGAAAGAAATTATACAGCACAAACACTTTCACCGCCTAAGCAACGCGTCCAAGCAATCTCGACTGTTCTTCTTCGCTCTGCACCAATATCAGCAATCGATCCGCCACAATTTCGGCAAACACGTCGTATTCCGTCATACAGCGCACCATGTCCTTCGTTATCGACGATATCATCGTCATCCACGATACCGCTATATACCCATACACATATACAATATACACACACACATATATATATATATATATATATATATATATATATATATGAGTCGAATTATATAAAAGTGCTAGCAAAGTGTCAAAATGTTTCGTATAAAAACGCACACGATACATTCACGAAAGATTTCCACAAATATCCGAATACTTTCGTCAGCTACCGTATAATCAAACAAGTTTATTTATTCTTGACGAACGGTTGTGATCTCGCATAGCTCCGGGAAAATGTATTTCGTTCATGATATCCTTCCAACGATCCCGTTAATCGTAATTTTATGCGATCGTTGACAAGCGATCAACGACGAGGTATTCTTCCATAATAAATAAGCGAATATCACGCGAAAATATTGATGGTATATGGTGTCTGGTATATGTTGATGGATCGAAGCTTAGCAATACGGATACCATTGTAACAACGCACTAATTACAAATATAATTATACAAATAACACAATAATTAACAACGCACATTCGTTTTGTATATCTATTTTTCTATTAGGTACAACTCTTTAACAATGCCCCAATGACACACGTTTGTACGATATTCTTTTCCTATCTTGACCGATGAGATATATCGATAACGTTCGATCGAAAAGAAGCTAGGGCACAGTTGTACGACATGATACAACTAAAAACGTTGAAAAAGCTCATAATATTATCCATTATCGTGAATAATTCAAATATTCGTATGACTTCTCGTCAGTGGAAATATAGTATATCTGTGGCGGATCGGTGACAAAAGTACGCCGACAGAGGTAGAGGACATCAACGCGGACTTAACACCTCCCGGGCGATCCGGGTACCCAACCGTCAACACCAGAGGGCTACTACGACGACAACGAGTCTGTCTCTCTCGCTAGCGGTCGAATATACAAGAGGTACAATACAAATACCGCAGCTATCGAGATTGCCCTGCGTCTCAGGCAGGAACTACCGGACGTAGTCTTACTGACGAGTCCCCACCGATAGTCCCGGGACGCGAAACGCGGTGTGGTGGTAAATTTCAAAACAACCAGCGGTGGCCGACGACACGCGGGTTCCGACAACGGCGGAGAGGTTGGGCGCAAAAATAAAAAAATTATGGCGGACGCGCGCACACGCTCCCATAAATTTTGGGATCGCCCGGGAGGTGTTACGTCCGCGTTGATGATATGATGTCCTCTTCCACCACCTGTCGGCGGCGTCCTTTTGTCACCGATCCGTCACATATCCAAATAACGTATAAATAATTTATATGTATTTATTAGTATTACAATAATTTCTAAACATTATAACGTTATAATATCTGGCAAATGCATAAATCCGAAGCAAGTCGGAATATTTGAATTATCGATGATAATGTGTTTCGAATCTGGAAAGATATTACCGAGAATAATCCGCAGAAGAACAGTAAGAGAAATATCATTTCAAGTAAAAGTAAGCTATTCCATCATTAGTCGTCACTAGGCTCAAATAAGATGAGTAAAGAAACTGAACCAATGCCTTCCGCATTGGTAATGCGACATATTTATAGAAAGTTTGACGGATAGAGATAATAGCTACCAACATTATTTTAAACACTACTTAAAATTTAACAACAAACAAACCGTACATGCGATTCAAAAGAAAGAAAGAAAGAAAATTCGAAAGAGAAAATGGCGATTGTTTAAAAAATTCAAGGAAGAAAAAGGTCTCCTACGATCCGAGACTATTATTTTACAAGAGAAATTAACACAACACGGAAATATAATACATAGATGGAATGCGTGTGAAATTAACAGAGGAAAAGCCGGCGATCGTCAGATCCAGTTAGGTAAAATCGCACATAATCATGTTTCTGTGAAAGAAACCAAAGAAATTTGTTTAACGATATAGCATATTAACACCTAGCTTTTCTACGTAATACGTATCAAACGCGTTACAAAATGATAGACCTTTCTGTATCCGAAATCCCGAAATTGTTCGAATACGTCTAATGTTTGAACGTTCTATTATCCGAATGCCGAATACGTATTATTCTGTTATCCGGAGCAGAATCCCTACCGGTAATAGATGCTTTCTTTCTGTTTCTTTCTATTATTACTACATACGTGTATCAAAGCATAAACAGCTAATGAAAATGATGGGAAGACACGTTGTCACGTTGAAATTTTATGCTATTTAGCCGCCAATGAGATATTAAAAAACAACTTTCTTGGTCGCTAGTTCATATCAAAAGCGATTGTTCTATTATTTGAAAGTTCCGTTATCTCAACATTTCTCTCTCTTTAGTAGTTTGGATATGGCAGGCCGCTTACGTATTATTTATGTACATATGAAGTTCGTAATTGGAGTTGGTAGTTGAAGGAGGAGCTCACCAATTTCCCTCGCTACGTATCTATTATTTTTCGTTCACGCGATAGAAGCTGCTGTCCGGATATCAATGAATCGAAGCAGCAAAGAACGGTAAAATTAGCCGCCAGAGAGATCACGTTCACGAAATTCGAAGGGACGAATTGTAAGTTCACGCGAGCCTATGTCGCGTCGTGGCTCCCAGTTGTTACGTTGTGGAAGTCACGCGGCCCTCGAGACCCCAAAAAAAATGAGGACATTCTGTCAAGTGTGGAGGAGGGGGGGGGGGATCCCCTGTACGACTAAACCAGGTTCCGGATTTGGATATGCAGAATCAACGAGAGAGGGAGAAATTTGGGCAACGGAGCTCCGGTGTCATCCGAATTCTGCGTCAAGCGTAGCTAGGTGAAGGTTCCTCGCTATCTATTGTCGTGGCATCGCGAAGGAAATGTGACCCGGTTCGATTCGTCGGACGAACGAAAAGAAAAAAAAAAAAAAAAAGAAGCGTAGAAAGGAATCGATGGCTAGGTTGTGTTGGTTCTGGTATGCGCGGTTGGTCGGCACGATCGTAAAAATAAGCCCGATCTCATAAAAATAACAGATCGCGGCTTCTCGTAAAATCTTTTTATCAACAACCGGCAAAAAATGTCCTAAATTCCAAGATAAAAGAAGGAGACTACCAGGAGGCCATTCTTCATTAATTGTAATCCTAACTGGAAGTGGAACGAGTCGTTCGAAGGAGAATTAACAATTGACGAGAATCGAGATTTTTCCATTCTGAAGAGTATATAATGTACGGCGATCTTCAAAATATAGTTACGAACCATTTAAATATACGTACGTATCATCGAATACATGGCCATTGTGTTCGCTGTGTATAATCGAAAATTGTGTACAACGATCGTATTATAAGAGGCGTTAGGCTTAGGGTTACGCTGTACATGACAGAATCTAACTAATTAAGCGAAGCAAGAAATAGCGACAAAAAGATACCTTGAAATATTCTTTAAGCTTCCTTTCTCGATCACGGTGTTCAAAAATGGAACTCTATAGCGTAAGTGAAGTAAAAGAGGAAGAAGAATAGTAAATAATTAATTGTAAAATGTTTCCTCGTTAACGTGACGTTACCCCGCAAGGAATTACTACTACTACTACTACTACTGCTGCTACTACTGCTGCTACTACTACTACTACTACTACTACTACTACTACTACTACTACTACTACTACTACTACTACTACTACTACTACTACTACTACTACTACTACTACTACTACTACTACTAAACTGACTAATTTTAACCACAATAATTACCAAACAGCCTGAAAACTCAGAGTTATCTAAATTAGAAAAAAGAACATGTCTCATCGCTGAATGATCGGGTTATTAATAATTTTTTATAATTATTCCATCTCAAATCGATTTCCATCGAAATTTAGTTTTTCTAATTGCACCTCTCTCTCTCTCTCTCTCTCTTCGCTAAATCGACCATATATAATTGACGATATATTAGGTTGTCCGAAAAGTGTCTTTCTTTCACGAATACGTTTTTTTCTTTTCTTTTTTTACAACAGTGTACCTTCATACAAACCAAGTGAAACCGAGTCTGTGAAATGTCGCGGTGTTTATCTCCACATAACAAAATGGATCGTACGTAATACGACAAAATAATATAAAGCTAAAAACGTTGCGCGTTTCATATCATATAATAGATGGAAAACATCATAAAACGAAAGAAATTTTTCCGACAACCTAATACATATGCATATTTATCGGCTCCACGGTCGAATCAATCGCAGCGCAAAGTCAAATCTGATCGAAGAGGTATGAAAAAGTTAGAGAACGAAGAAGAAGCAGGAAACAGCAGAGGAGAGGGCATCAGATTGTTTCCATTTTGTTTGGCATCGGAAACCAAGAGTGGGTCGAGGCGTTCAAAGTTGTAACGGCGATAACGAACTGTTCGCGATCTTAACGCGGCTGGTTCGGTTTCCTCTTCCGTTCTGTTGCTCACTTTACTGCCTCCTTCCAACGCGGCGACTCTCGTCTCGGATTCGTGACGATGCGATGGTAAAAAGTCGAGCGGATCGACCACCTCTTTCCGCTTTTGCCGCTCTCCGCCACCGGCAGGACCCCAGCCTTGCTCTTCCAGTTTTGTCCTGTTTACCAAGTGGGACAATCGAGATGGAGAGTAAAACGCGGGAGTACGTAGACGCGGATTACACGAGGCTACGTTCCTGCAGACACAGTTGCGCGGATTCGTGTTTTTCGCGCTAATTTCGCGCGATCTGAATTCGAATTTCAAAAGAAAGAACGAAGAACGTCACGAGATCGGCATTATCGGTAAAAAAGTTTTTGAATTTTTAATATCCTTGTATCACGTGTAACGCCAAGTGTTACTTTAAAATCAGGCATTCGATAAATGTAAGCATTTTGAGAAACTATGTTCTTTTACTCTCGATCAAAAACTTTACCCAAAGCTTTAAACCTCCTGCTTTCTGAAATACTCGATCCAATCTTGCGCGTCAATTTTACATTTTAATAAAAAACGTTCACGAAAGTAAAAATAAAGACAAAGTATAGGAAGGAAAATAGGCACGTGAAAAGGAAACGCATGTACCTATATCGATATGTATATCGCGGTGATATCAACGACAGGAATTTTAATGCCCCACTGATTTTGACTAGCGTCTAATTCTCGCCGTAGACCGACCAGCGGAACCAGATAGAACGTAACATTTTCATTTCAATGACATTGTCAGCGTAAACAAATATAAATAAGAGATATAAGCGATAAATGGAACGAAATCGTAATTAAAACTATCTTATATCCTGATACAGAGATAATCTTATCCAATTGAAACGTAATTGCTATTACCTATTACCTAGACAGAGATTGACATTAGATGTAGAAATGAATTCTTTTCCAGGTTTACAGTTTATCGAGGGTGCGGTCGTTAAAATTATTTTCGAAAAGTTTATTTCGATCGTCGAAATGATTTCTACAAAATATAAAAACTGATCTCTTTATTAAATCGCTGGTACCCTAGTATTCCTGTATGTTCAATCACTGATAATTCCTTGACCATTTGATTTGCAAAGTAAACCATTCGCACGAATTTTATCATACTTTTCCACGAGTTTATGGTTAAACTCAAACAATATGCAGTCCCCCATATGTTGTTTACTGGTCGTTCTATCGTCTTACCAACTTACAAGGTAACGGATGCGGCGATTGTCATATTTGTCAACGTAGACCGGCCCTCTAAAGGGGAAAAACACTCTCGGCATCGCTATTACATATTACATATACAAGACTGAAAAATACGATCGTTGAATTATTCGTTGTAATTATTCGTTTGATAATCGTTCGATGGCTTATACGATAATGAATATATACAGTTATACGATCTGATTGAAAGACCAATTTGTCGTTTATACAATTTCAGGTGCACGATTTATACAAAGTAGCAAAGATTTATCGACAGTAGGAGGTGTACGAAGAGTTTTAAGCGGAAGTGCTCAAAGTGCGAAAATGAGAAAAGAGCGAGACTGATTTTACCGACTATGTATGTCTTATAGAAACGAATAACGATACATATTCCGATTGTGAAACGTTTACCGTAAAATTATTGCCCTGGTTGCTCGATACGAAGTTACTTTCGGTTCACGGTAGTGCAGGTTCCAATGAAAAATTCAAGAAGCTCGGCATCGGCAGTACGATCAGGTCCGCGAGTAAATCTTCCAAGGACGACATACACAAACACGTTCCGAGAGACGGAAACACGGTGTGTATGGGCATTAAGGTATAGCGACAATGGCGCGGCACGGCATAGCAGAACAGTGTATATAGCAGCATAGTACCTATAACATAGGTAAGTGTGTTTGTGGGTCAGTGGCACGAGAGCTGGTTGCTGCCACCGCCACCGCCATCGCCACCGCCACCGCCACCGCCACCGCCACCGCCGCGCCATCACAATCACAATCAGCCGGCACCGCCGCCTCGCAAAATCCTATTGTACCTACATTATACAGATCGTGAAGCGCCATTGTTCTTGAACTTGCACGCTCACGCACCGACGACCTACGCACCGCCACGCGTCCACCGACCGCGATGTACGTTTTATACTACTTATACCTATACTTACGGACGCGACAGCTGCACGGAGAAAACTGCAGCGATTCTTCATAAGGTGAAATTGGCCCTATTACAACTTTTGCAACCGCCCTCTTTTTCTCTGTCGTACTCGTGATCGATCGCCATATCCTTACCAATGATTTACGCTGCGCCCTTACGCTTCTACGATATTACATATTTTAGCTGATTCGTCGCGATTCCAAGCTCTACTGAAACTAAACTAAACTAAGCGCCACTAAATTCAAGTATCGATGAAATTTTAGATTTACCGAATGAATATCGTTCCCTAACAAGAAAGAAAGAAAGGGTTACAAGTTATAACGATACGATAACTTTGCGATATCAGCCTTTCACAAGCTAAATAGATCCGCTTAACTTAAATTCTCAATTCCATTGTACAAGTACACGCCGCTTAATATATTCGATTTTCGGCTTTGAGTCATTTTCCCATCCAATCGTATTTTTCAATGGTTACCAAATGGTTTTTTAAGCTCGAAGAACGAAACGAGATAATTATTCTTGACGCGTGAGATTGACTTTGTCGCGGCAAAGTCGACTGTTTCCCGCAGATTTTGCAAAATATTAAATATTATTAAATATCTTTTTGTTTGTTAAGAGGAGAGCGTGGTCGAGCCGAATTAATAACCTAAGTAAAAATCAAATAGCACCGAGAGGGGACAATTTCGACATTAATTTAACTGATTAATTAATTAACGTATAACGCCAACGTCACGATATCGGGAAAATAAATTGAGAGTGGAAAAAAGAAGCGGCGATTCGAGAAGGCACGAACCAACGCCAACGATCGTGACCAATCGGCCAGGTCGTGGTGGCCAATTCCTCGGTAGCGTAGGCAAGTAGGTATCCTCGAGGTTCCCAGCAACTGTAGAACGCGGTTTTTCTACGTGGCTGAAATTTTTGCTTCGATTTTACATAACATCGTTCCCGTGGCCGCCGCGCGTTGCGCCATGGCCCTGCGTAAAATACTCTCGCTCTGTGACCGTACCGTTTTTATTTATTTAATGCCTGCCTATGCTACATTTACAGTGGCTACAAAAAGTATTTCTACGTCGCTGCATTTATTATCGTACTTGTATTATTAATCGATCGGATTCTACCATAATAAATTTCAACTTTTCTTTTTTTTTTTTGTTTTTTTCATTTTTTCAAATTTATAATAAATACGGCGGATGTACGGAAATATAACATACGTGGAACATAATAAAAAACGCTTCGTTGGAAAATCAAAGTTTTCTAAAAGTGAACTAACTGGAAGAATAGGTACGTTTCTGCCCATTGTCTAACAATCTATCTAATAATCTATCGCTTGTCAATTCGCTAATGTTATCAGCTAATAAATAGATAAAATATATATTTTGTTCTCATTTTACTTCAATAAACGAATTGTATCGGTGGGATAATTTCATACATCTGGATAAAATGAGCTTCTTCTTAAGCTATTAATTCGAGTAAAAATAACAAAGAAATTTATTTGATTCATTCGTTTTGTTCGAAAGATACGAGCTAGTTTTAACGGACTTTGTCAATTTACCCATGTCCTTACATATCGTAACGTTGATTTGCTAAAAGAATAACACAACTGGGAAAAGTAAGTTTCTTTAGGGAAACTCAGGTTGAAACGTAACGTTTCAAATGGATGAAAATGATAATGATAAAGCGATCAACACGACCAGGTATCCTTTGCATTTAACAGTCTTTAACCAAATATCACAATGTAATATAAATAACGAATAAAAAATATAATAAACGAGTAAATTTACGGGGCGAAATAGAACAGCGTATAAAATGAATTGAAAATTACTATTTCCACTAGATGACATGCATATAAAACGATAAATTAATTGTGTCATCGAAACTGTGTGTATGTATATTTTGTATATTCCGTAGACTTTCAATTGTTTCAATTATTACAAATTTATTACAATATTTTAATGTTTTAATACCATAATAATGAAAATTAAATATAAATGACAAATAATCAGACGGAGAGAGAAAGAGAGAGAGAGAGAGAGAGAGAGAGAGAGAGAGAGAGAGAGAAAGTAACATTCTTCATTTTCTAACAAAAAAATTATGTAATACATCGCGGAGAATTTAAGAAATTGAATCTTTATAGAAATAAAAAAAGAATCGGTAACTGTTTGCTTTGTGCATTTGCAAGTAACAGGAAAATCCTTTCTACGTAGGTATTCGTCATTTGTATCGGACGTTACTCTGATATAGAGCAGGAGTCTAGTTAAAGTAATTTCAACGTGCCCAAAGTAACGCAAAATAGGATGTGTCCTTTATCAGAATTCGAAATACTTGCAGAAACGTTACGTTTGTCATCTAAAATATTGTCGAATGAAAAATATTGCCAAAATGACCTTGGTACTTGAAGGATTAAACGTTTGCAATACGTAAAGTCGGTTTCGGTGTTGTATTTTATCGTAGTTCTCCATCAAGCTGAACGGGACGGAAAACTTTCTAAAAATTATTTATACGCGATATTTCATTATGCCAGAAAATGCTATTGAGAAACGTGTATATCCGACTAGAAGAAGAATGTTTCTATATCATCTAATTTGAAACAGTTGTTAACTTGTATTTGTTCCAAATCCGTACAATCCCTGTACAATTTTTGGGAATTTTTATTACTTGAAAGAATCATTGGAATTAATTGCACCAACGATACGATACGATACGATACGATACGATACGATACGATACGATACGATACGATACGATACGATACGATACGATACGATACGATACGACAACAAAATATAACAACTTTTACACGCTAAACAATTCGTAACTTCGAAACTAATAGTTGTTAAACTCGTGTATATTAAAGCTTGTTTGCTCTTTTTCACGAGTACTACTACATGCTCCTAGATAAAGTCTGCCACGAATTTTTCTATACACCTCGTACATTGGAAACAACTAATTGCAAGTATACCTAATCTTCCACCAATAATATTCCGAAATATAGCTACATCAGTTGTTATATAGTTGCATATAGTTAATCAGTAACGAATAATAAAGAATTAATACGAGCCTACAGTTTATCGCTTTCTTGTGTACTGGGATTCAACGAAGGCTAGATATTCCGAAGATTGATAACAGAGAAGTGCTGTTATTTTCCAAATCTCGAGACAGTCGGCCACGTGTTTACGTATAGATATAACAAATTACGGAAAAATACAAATGTCGCGTTTTAAATTAAACGATAATTTAGTTAATTGATCTACTATATTTTACTATATCTACTTGATACAGTAAAATTTCATACGTATAAACACTGAATTTGACATTATGCGGGTATTATAATAAGGTTATACAAATATTATTATAAGATATACAATTTAACGATATTTACCGTTAGAATAAGACGGAATTATATTCTATAATTCTAATTCAGTTTGACGGAATCTATATTTAATACGGTAATATAATACGCAATATATATGAACGAGATATGAAATTGGCTAATGTCTAAATACGTATATAAAAGTATAAAATTATTCGTATATGTATCATGTGTGTATACGACGAAAGCCTATACTGTAATCGGTATAATTAATCGGTAAATTGTTATACAAGCCAATACAGATAGTGAATTTACAATACAGATAGTGGTGGGCAGGTGGAATGGAGGGGGGTGGAGGGTTATGCAGCGGGTATTTTTGCTGCATCGTTAAAAAACGTTAAGAAACACGATAAGAACCACTGGAACAAACACTGGTACCACTCTGTCAAGATCTGCGTCGTTTTGTAAGCAACAATTTTATTAGGAAATCCGCAAAGGATAAAGATAAACGTAAGATAGGCGTAAGGCACGCGCTCGTTTTGGGGCGAAGTACAAAATTGCTGGACGAGGTAGCCGTTCACGAAACGTATGGAAAGATGTTTCATAACAATTGGACTGTTGGCCGGCAGAGAGTCATGGCACAGTACATTCGTGAGTTCATTGCACCGGCCAGGCTGTTGTTGCAACATTTTATAATTACGCCGCAGCTACGCCACCGTTACCGTTCTGCGAGTAAGTACCTGGCAAAAATAGACGATACCATTGGGGGACATTCGACACACTGTGCTGCCGAGAATTGGCCAATCGTCGATCTGCGCAAACACGATCATTTTTCTCGCTGCGAACCGATGCGAAACGACTTGCAACTTGCAACGTGCCGCACTGCAAGGACTTGGACACTTATCAAGGGCGTTCTACGTGATTCTCTTCTTTCTGGCAAAAACACGCCGCTTCGTGTTCATCGTGATGATAAAAATGTTGTTTCAGAGATGAACGTCGACTCGAGAGTAGGATGGCGTCGTGCTACGATGTCAGTTTCAATGTTTCAATGTCGATCGAAAATCGCGTTATCTCGCGGAAGAGGAACAAGAAGAAGAAGAAGAAGAAGAAGAAGAAGAAGAAGAAGGAACGATCGTACTGGGAAACAGGTAAACGAGACAGCGCGTGTTGTCTTGTTGGTCGATTTCAATGAAGAACGATTATATAGATTATATAGATTCGGGTAAAGCGTTAGGAAACCAGTTTGGCAACCAGGAGTCAATATACGAGAGAAGACTTGAGAATCGATAAACGACTTTCGCCATCGTCGTGGATACCAGCTCATCGTACGAGCTTCTAAGAGTGTTCGAATACCTTGGCAAGCCATCGTATCCTACCTACAACCACCAATTAAGAGTTCAAATCCGAGACGTTGACCCCGATCGTAACATGTACCTCGTATTTTATTGCGTTTCCATCTATACAAAATACTATCTTCGATACCTGGTACCCAATAGAGGAGACATCCTCGTCAAGATAGATCCCATTAACCAGGTCTATTGTCCGTAGCGGTACGGCGCATTCGTAAGGAGTACAGCAACATCTGACATTACGGCTGGATGAACCTGCGCGCATTAATTCACGAAGCGTCAGAGAAAGGGCGAAGTGAGAGGGCAAGAGAAAGAGAGAGGTTTTTCGTACGGGTTGCGCCACGATTATACAGTTAAACGTTAGGCTAACGGTCGTGCTTAGAATTTCGGGCATTTCGAGACGGCGAATAGACACGCACGCGTCAACACTCGAGACTTTTACACCTTGACATTCGGCCGACTCATAGAGAAAATTGTGTCAAACTCGCACCACTCGTCACTTCCTCGACCTAAATCCAACAACGTGCGATTAGTAAGCTCCGAACGAAGCGAGAAATGAAAAGTTGATAGCGGTTATTGTACACGAAACGATTGAGTCATGAATTCCAAAACAGCGCAAGTCCACTTTTTCACGCTACATACGTGCGTGTGCGTGTGCGTGTGCGTGTACGAAGGTTACAGGCCAAGAACGCATAAAGCGGATTTTTTACTTTTTACAGGCAATTTTTCAATTTAACACGTTGTCGAAATGCAATCCAATGTTAGGAAGATTGCCTTTTTACTTATTGATTGCCTTTCGCAGCCAAACGTATGTTTCTTTATCCTTCCCAAAATCTTCAAGATATTTCTAGCGGTAATATTAAAATTCGTTTCAGCCTGATGGTCTAGAAATTGAAATTGGTTTCACGTAGATTACAAACATAAATCATTACTGAAACACACTCAATCCAAACACGCAAATATGTAAAACTGCAATAGCATACTTTACGAATTTTTTGTAACTAGATATGTAAATATTTGCGATAAATCACTTGCAACTTGTACGGTATTATCACATATGCCGAATATTATTATTTCCCGATCCGTATCAAATGTAATCGCGGGAATTGCATCTTATTACAGCGCTAACGAAGTTTCGTACAACTCACGTGGCATATTCATAAAGATTTCCTATAAATGGGATAGGCGTTGAAACCTATATAAAAAAGAAAAAGGCTCGAGAAACATTTCCCTCGATTACAGTTATCATTTTTCCATATTTATATACAATCATTGGCAAACTATAATCAACAAAGGGAAAACTGAACCTCTAATGTACTACCAATTCGCGGTTGAGGTGAAACTATGTATTTGTAAAACGGTAAAATCAGACGAAAAATATGCACAAAAGAATCGAGATGCGACGTTAATAAACCTACAGTTTGTACTATAACTATAGAGAAACGTGATAAGTCACATTTACTATTTTAGCAGCGGCAAACTCCTTTAAACTCCACCTATAAAATTCTTCCTATTGGAATTGAATCCTTGGTTTCAAAATTATACATGTATTTTCCCGTTGCCTGCTGTAATTTTAAAAATATTGACTGTCATATCATAATTAATAAATTAAAATATTACTTCCTTAAATCGATAGTTATACTTTCGCTCTTTTCTTACTTTTGCTTTCTTACTTTTGAAAATCTCGCTTCTTCCCCTCCTTTCCGTTCCAGAAAACCTGCTCTTCTTTCCATTCTCGAATACGTCATATTAAAATAATGTACTCGTTTCCAGTGGTAAAGTCATATTTTAAAATGAAAAAACGAACGACGATGTACTTATTAGGTACTTCCGTCGCAACCTTCAAATGAAATAACCGTACCCAAACTTTTGGCCCGAGTATATTTCATCTTTTATTTCCATGTTGACTTTCTATTTCGTTCGATTAAATAACGAGAATGTCGAAACGTTATAGTTGAACAGCTTCAAGTATAACTCAGCGAGTCGAAAAGTCGAATAGATTCGCCATTGAAGCATAGGAGATAGTAACGATGTCACGATTTCGCACGATCTCCTTTTTTTCTTTCTTTCGTTTTAGACTGGCCGAAGAAAAAGAGCGCGTGGCCAGTGGTGTGTGCCGAGGCATAACACACTGCAGTCCCCGGTAGCATTACTACAATACATTTACTATTCCGTTCCGCTCGTGTATTTTTCCGAAACCTTATTCTTGTAGGAGCGTTGTTGGCTCGCGGCGAGGAACGCTCGTCGACCGTAGAAAAATTAACAATGTCGTATCCGCGTAATTAATTAACGTACCGAGTAAATTTGTGCAAGGGACGTTATCCAATCCCGCCTAAAAAAAAAAAAAAAAAAAAACGATATGACTAATGCATATTCTGGCAAGACGAAACAAAAGGTATGAGCATTCTTTTACTCTTTCGCCGCTCTTTCGTCGCGCTTGCAACTGCTGTGAAAATCCTATACAGTTGGTTTTAAACGGTTTAAATATATATAGAACTATAGGTTAACTATAGGTATTTAGCTATTTAAACCACTTAAATACAGAGAAATAATTATTAATGATTTCTAGGATATTTCTTATTGGAGTCAAGATTTAGCGAAAAGTTCAACGTTGAAAAACAAACGTTTCTGTGCTCGATAACGTTGAAGAAATTTCTAAAACGCGAGTGATAGAATAGCTACAGGTTTTTTGTAAAGCTGAGTTTTGTAAAATATGTTAAATATTTTATAAAGTAAGTCCCTAGAAGAAATGTCTTTCTCTAAAATTATGCATGTCGATAAAATAAATTTAGCTTAACAAGAATATTTCGAAAATTTCTTATTGTAAATTTCTTGTAACAAATCGTGCTAGTCGTTAAATCTGCGGGATTAAATTGCTGAAGCACCTCTCAGAGCATCTTCCAATCTTTGCAAAGAGACTGTCGAGCGATATTTCGGTGAAACTCGTTCCGCTAATCGCGGAACAAAGGCCGAGGCGAACGCGGAAGCGGCGCATCGAACAATTGCGGTGAACAGAGGGTTGAAAGGCCGTCAATCGTTCCTTCTTTGACTTCCTGGATCAAGAAGAACCCCCCGTAGCTCGGGCAGAATCGGCTAGCCCTGTGGGCAATTCTGTGCCTCGCCACAAAACTACGCAAACTGTCCAGCGTAGCGCAGTGGCAATAAACAATACGTATTCTTCGACTATCCAGGTAAGCCAGGTAAACGAACCACGAAACTACCGGTGCACCTGAATTTCGTAACCGAGTCTAATTTAAAGGTGTCACCCTTCATGGAAGTTCGGTAGTGTGCACGCTTTAAAAACCTTCTTACGATTCCAACGTAACCCCGGTAACTCCGGCAACTGCATAGCTAGTTGGAAAATAGCTGCTGTTTCGACGATGTAGCCGTAACCAAACAGGACAACGAAATGTTTGACAACTTCGAACGAACTGTACATAATAAATTACTTGTCTTAATATAACTGTTTTATAAGCGCTACTAAATTGCTCTATGACCAAGTAAATATTTTCGAGTATAAATAGGGAAAATCGAGGTACGACGCTTAATACTTTACTTTTCTAATGATGATTGTAACAACGGCAAGTCAGAAGGCGAGAAAAACCTGGGACTTCGTTACGAGTCTTTAAACTAGACCTTGGGCTCTGTGTGTGTGTGTGTGTGTGTGTGTTTACGTACGTTGAAAGACAAAAGATCACATGATTTTACCTTTTAACGTACAACGTGTGTTATATTTATTATTTACGGTACACGCGTGCTCCCAGTGCCGTGATAGATGCCGCGGAACGATTCAGGCCAGTAATGCCAGCGTGATTCGTGGAGTGCGAGTGTCGAATGCGAAGGAAAAGGAGGAAAAGAGGAAAAGAGGAAAACGAGAGAAAAGAGAAAAAAGAGGAAGAAGAAAAGGAAGATGGGCGTATCGTTCGTGGAGACCGAAGATCGCGGAGATACTTTGATCTTGCTTCCATCTTCCGGTTGGTGGTAAGTAGCAAGTGGCAAGTGGCAACCGTGTCAGAGCTCGTCACACTCCGTAGACCGGCCTAACCGGACCAACTCGACGATTCGCCTAAACATAGCAGCGAATCCCCTTCGCTTTTACTTTACCGCGAAACACTTTACCTGAAAAGCGCGAGCCGCTCGAACCATTTTTCTCATCTGAAACAGCCAACAGCCTCTAGAACGTGTACGCGCGCCTCACACGCTAAACCCCACTGTCCACGAAACGACGCTTCGTAGTAGCGTAAGCGTTCTCTATTAGTTAGGTAATTATTATTAGGTAATTATAATTAGTTAGGTAATGTCTATTAGGCAAGTTTTATTCGAATAACGAATAAATTCTCAAGATATATTCGCGAATAAGAAATAGCGACTTTATTAGACGAAAAATTATTCGTTAGTCGCAAATAAATCGTCAGTCGATTTCAGCACTAATTGCAAATAAAATGGCAAAACGGGAAACTAAATTGTTGTACAGCCAGTCAGGCGATGAGGTGCCGACGCTGCGCCGACTCGAAGCCAAAGCGCCCCCGTGGCGCTCTGCTTCCCGGCGTGATACGATTGACATTGCTACTACTCTCTACTCTCTATTCTCTACGTACAATATTCGAAAACGTATCCGAACAAATCTTTATCCGCAGTTTTTATTCGAGCAATAATTTATTCGCAATGTTATTCGATTTATTCTGTCTACAAAGCGTACAGTAAAATACATTTTATTACATATTATTATTATTATTATTTTTATTAAAATCGTTTAAATATAACTGCACGTCTCGCTACTGGCAATGTTAACGCCTGTCGTCATGACTCACGACGAAAGCGCGTAGCGACGAAAATGGTTCGCCACTGTTTCGTGGACAGTTGCACTTTACTTTATAACGCCCGCTGCATGGAAATCTACTGTTGGCATCAACGCGTCTAATACCTGTCTATGAAGCGACGACGTTCCGTGGTTAACAAACGTTCGTTAGCAAAAGATGCCTATGATATTGCAGAGCACTGTGATACCATTCGTTACTACGTTTAAACATTTGGACGTAAATTTGCACGTTTTACGTTTTTAAATTTACGAAACTAATGAAAGTAAACAACGATTTTTAAATATTTGCGGTAAGTGCAAATAACTATTGTACATTGCGTTAATAGGACTCGAACATCTGATATTGATACTTATAATCATCCTAATTCTACACCTTGGTTCGTTGTTTTGCTTTCTCTTTCGGGAGTGGCATGCTCTAGTTCGCCTGGCCACGAAATCGTCCATCCGTCAATACGGTACGTCCTCCAGCTCTTATTGCTCGACTTCAATTTTATTTCACGTGATTCGAGCGCAAAATATACTGAACCAAATCGGTGACAAGTCAAGCGGATCGTTAAATGAACCAAACCGTACATATCAAAAACAATAAATATATTTTGTATACCTATCACAGTGATTATATCAAATTTCATGTAATTATATCAAGTTACATAAATTATAGAAATATTTATAATCACATGTATAAATTGTTATAAATACGCAGTGGAAAAACCTTATATATATCGTATAACCATTTCAAAAATATTATATCATTTATTACAAAATAACGTTTCATTTTTCTGCTCGGTACATCTCATCGATAAATAAATAATTTTTCCTTTGCACCTTAAATGTTAACGAACACATGCTATATAAAAAAAAATCTTCCTATACTTCGATAACATACAGTGAAACTAATAATAATATAAAATTAAACTATGCACCGCGTATTATTAGAAATAAATCTATATCAAATATCCTTGTTATAAATTCCTCCAACACTGTCATGGCGATCTATTTTGTGCAAACGAGTTTGTAATATGAATCTTAATAAGAAAAAAGAAAGAAAAAAAGATAGAAAAAAGAAAATAGAAGAGAATTCACTACTTTCACATCCAGGTACATTACACGGTCTTCGATTGAGCGAGTATCTAACTCGCACCCACTCCACGTTTAAACATTCTAGGGAGGTTCAACGAATCGTAATTATTCAATCTCAACGACGAAACGATTTCCCACCTATATAAGTAAAAGTTACCGTTTTAGCATTAAGCAATTTAAGAATAATATTTCTTAATTTCTGCAAGCAAAGACGCTTCGGTCGATTCGTTTATTTCTACGAATCTTTTATTTGCCCTGCTAAAGTAATAAATATCACCAGTGTAAATATCAAACCACAAAGCATGAATGTGCAAATCATGCCTCTCAAGCCGTTTCTTTAAAAACCCATAAGAAGCTACGTTTTGTAACTGCTGTAGAGTATTTATCTGAAATTAAAATACACGTATTTGTTTAAAATAGACTTCAATTTAAATCTATTAATTACAGAAATGATCGTAACCGACTATATATATATATACTTTATTATATATATATATATATAACCAAATTGGACCAAACAACTTGAGTTTCTTTCCTTTCTATATTTCTTTCTTCTTCTTTTCTTTTTTTTTTTTTTAAGTTAAGGGAATTAATAAAAATATATTAATATATATATACACTGAAAATTTTATCCGATTTATTCCGTTTTAAAAGGTGTTTGGCCAATTATGCGATAATAAATGCATCTATACTAACTTGAGATAACTTATCCTCTATAGCAAATTTATTGTCTGAGTCGATATAGGCCACAAACTTTCGTAAAGGCGTTTCAGCTTGAAATAATATCGGCTCGTGGAAGCCAGCAATTTCAAGCTGTTGAAATTTCGCTAAACTGTTCCTAGCGTGTGCACACAACCATGCTCTTAACGGTGATATTCTCCTGTTCACCTAAGAGGTAAAAATTATTATAAATTAGATAAATATGTGTAAAAATAGTAAAACTAACAAAGTACACACTTTCGATGCGAACTCTTCGTCCCGCAAAGCATACAGCAAATTCATAGCTTTGCAATCGCTATGGCCACAAACTATAATGTGTTTCATATTGTTTATTACACAACCAAGTTCTAAGGCCGCTGGCTCACACATTGTTAACTCGTCTACGAAATGCTGAGAATGAGGAATAAGATTACCAGCATTTCTTACTGAAAAAACATAAAATTTGACAAAACTTTAAATTCTTTGAAAACTTAAAAAGAAAAAAAGAAGAAAAATTTCTCAAATACTTGTTCTTCGGAATATTTCACACGATGTTTCCTTAGCAAAATCAATGACCCATTCAAAGAAAAAGTATCTTTCAAATTAAAACATTAACAACATTACAGTAATGTTCCATTGTATTAAACTGCAACGTGAAATTGTCCGGGGGAAAAAAAAAAAGAAGCAACAAGTTTCATATTCGAGGAGATCAATGCCATGATAAGTTCTCGTACCGACAAACATGTCCCCAACGTTTGTTTCCGTAAATCTAGTTGGGATCATCCGGGAGTCCATGCAAGTAAAGAATACTGCCTTTGGCTGTGTAAGATAAGTAACAACAAAAATCAGTCATGCCAATAAATGTTATCATCACACCTTACATTAGTTATGTAATTTATGCAGTATATTATTTATAATACTTTTTATACTTTCATATGCTAATAGCTGTTTTACACGTTAAATTATATACACGTACGTACGTACATATCTTACGTACATGTATATAGTTTTCATGCATAGCAACAGTTTGAGAAAGAATAAATGCAATAAACATTTCACACAACAATAAAGCATATTAATAACAACGCGGATTTTAATATTTGATTTAATAATTTCAACTTTCAAATATTTCAATCTATTATTAAATTAATCTTTATAGGTCGCGTTATATCAAAGTAACGTCTAACACATGCCTACACTGATGAAATTTTATCCACATACATGTATGTATGTTTCTTATGAATAATTCTTTAGTTCAAGGACATATGAAAACAAACTTGTTCTTTTTCAAATATAATAGAAATATATATGATATAAATACATATTTTACTTAAATTTGATTATACTTTCTCAACATGTATACCTTTTATCACGGATATCAAAAATAATTACCACCGTATTTCGCAATTTAAATATTAATATCAGGCAAAACGCGAAACATCACAAAAAGAGAAATATGCCCACAAGTTATCAGCAGTGACTTAGAGAAAAAATTTGTAACGTACGTCGGGATGATCTCGAACTTTTTGAAACTGTTTCACCAATTCTTTCTTATGGCAATTCCTATATTTCATAATTCCTTTGATTATTCTATCCATGGTAGATACAATACACACTTTGTTGCCTTCTATCAACCTAAAATGGTGACAACACACGATTTCGCCACAGCCGAGCAGAAGGCGGCAATTTTAAATGTATCGCACAACTAAAACTAATGAGTATAAAGATTAGTTCAAAGATTACTTAACTTATTCTACTTTTTATTTAAACACAACATTAAATTTAGATTCAATTCGATGACTTTATTTATTCGCATAATTAAAAAATACAGTCTAGTGATACACGTGAAAGCATAAGCTTTTATTATTCCATGTTCCTTTTATTACTTCTTCATAAATACAGCTGTAAATAAATTCATACATGTTTAATATTTGTTCTTCTTTCCGTATGTCAAAAGGTAACAATCAAAATTTTATACAAAATATAACGTATAATTCAACATTATCGTTATCTAAATCGAAAGATACAATTACGGTTAGCTTGATTGTTGCAATAGCACGGTTTATATAATAAGTATATATGTACACTATTATATCAAGTAAATATAATTTAAGAAAATATATATCTTTGTAACAGGCCAGAGAGAATAATTGCTATACAGAAATAAAATACATAACATCATGGAACCAGGAAAAAGCTTAACCCAGAAAACCATGTATTATCTCTAAGAGCCAAGACGGTATTTACTATAAGCGAGCAACTATGTATACGTCCACTTAACATGATACTAATAGCGCACAATTTCATACTAACAAGTATGTATATGTATATGTATATGTATATGTATATGTGTGTGTGTGTGTGTGTGTGTGTGTATATATATATATATATATATATATATATATATATATATATGTTGTATTCATTTATTAACACGTACATGCGTAGCAAAATTTTTAAATATTCTTTCAAATTTTGTATAGAATAAACTAAAAATTCAGATTCTTTTCTGAAATACAATATGATTCTTTGAAAATGACAGTATTAATAATAGTTTTGTCACAAATTACATATTGAAATTATTCATTCATTAGCAAAATTATCGATTTACTTTAATTAATAAATGAGGAAACTTCTCATGCACCTTCATTGTGATGATTCTCTTTTAAAGTGACTCTTAGATTCAATAGTGATTAACAGCCTGGACCCGGGTGACAACGCGCCTGGGTCGAGCTGATTTCTATCTACTTAATGCCGAACTCTGACTAGCACGCTCTAATTTCTCAAAATGTTTTCGTGCATTACGTATATTGATTAATGTTGCTGCTGATGCTGAAACAGTAGGAATAATTATTTCAGTATTTATTGAAAAACGAATTAAGATACTAAATACTTACGGATGGCAGGGTCCGACATAATAACCATTACATATGTATTTGATGTAAACACATCGATAAAAGCTGCAAAATTTGTATTTCTAACTTCCATACTTTGAAATTGTGCCGCTAGTTTGCTAAAAATGTATAATTTATAAATATATGTTCAAACTAGTTTATATATATACTTTTTATAAGCAAGTTACCTGCAACTAAGTTTGAACTGTTTTATTATATTAGAAACTTTTTCAAATCGATGTATATCTCTATGATGTTGCCTTTGACAATAACTAATTACTAAAAATGTTGCCCTTTCAAATAAGAGTACTTCATCGGCATCAATAATATTTGTAAATTGTTTCAAACTCTGTTCAAGCTCTTTCACATTTGGAATCAACATATATACGATTGATGACCATGCCCTAAACATAATAGCTTGCATGGAATTATAAAATAAAGATTGAAATCATTGTACAGTTACAAAGATATACCTATATAATGTTTCATCCCATATGCTAGTTCTAAAACAAGTACATTCAAGCGGCAAGCTAAGTCTTTTCAGATCTTCTTCTCTTTCTCTAAATATCAAATCTCGTTGATCCTCTTGTACTAAATCCATCTTATGTACTAAACAGAATATCTTTGCTTCTGGACTATTTTGTAATATTGCTTCTAAGCAACTTTGATAATAATGCATGTCTTTATCTAGTTCTCTGGATTCTACGTCAAAAACATAGATCAAAACCTCTACGTTCCTAAATATATTGTCACGTTGTGATGCAAAATAATTTTCCATGAACGCTTCTTGACCACCGCAATCCCAAAGATTTAACACCAAATTACCAAGGAATCGAACATGACTATGTTCTACATCAACTATTAAACATACCAGTAAATTAATAAATAATGCAGATGATACAAATATTTGATAAAACTGGTATAAGCCAAATATTACACACTTGTTGCTCCCAGACGACGTGTATCACGAGCAATATAATTGGCAAAAATTATGCTGCGCATACTAGTCTTTCCTGAACCGCTCTTACCCATCAACAGAACCTAAAAGGTATAGAATATTCATTATATGTAAAACTTACACACACACACTAACATGTACTAACAAACTACTAACAAACGGTACAAATTAATTTAAACGGTTATGATTTTAGATAAGTACGAAATTTGAATACCTTCTTCTTCATCTTGAATTGATAATGTTATATCTAAGAATTGGTTAAAAATCGTATACGACAGTTGATCAATTGTTGTGTCCTGCAACAAATTATTGAACAGTATGATACAGTTACACAATTAAACAGTTTTCATTACACTTATGACAGGAGTACATCCTGAACATACGTCAAATACGTGGTTAGATATTAAATTCATAGGTTATTTCACACTGTTCGATGAATCACATAGTACAACTCTATAACCTGTAATAAACGCACACCAATTTTCTTGTCAGTTAACAAATGGCATTAAATATCATTTACAGATACTTTATAATATCAAAGACATGGGTTGTTCAGAATGAAAATAACGATCTCCTTAATAGTAAACAGTCTTATGTTATGAATTATAATAATTGTGATTACCCTCTACCTTTTTTCTACGTGATTAACTTTTAAGCTAAGTATGTAGCTAACTTCACACATGTTGTCATTATTCACGTATCATTGAAAGATAAGATGATTGAGCCAACTGTACATAATAAAATGTCTGATAAACAACGTATTTATCATTAATGCATATTAATGCCTCTAATATTATCAAGTATTATTTAATATTTCTGTAACATTTAGCAAATTTAACCAATCTTTATCTTTTCTAAGTTTCTAAATTATTTTGTTGTTTACGTGTGTATACACACACACACACAAATAAATAAATTATAAATTTTTAAGCTTTTAGACTATGCAGCACTGGACCACTTATATCGAATAGAAATGTAATTAATCTAACGTTATACACTACTGAAACTATTATTTTCTTTAATATAATTGCAATAAAAAACCATTTATAAAAGAATTGATATCATCTTACTTATATTAATATACATTATAAATACAACTTAATCATGCGGAAGGCTTATATAATCATACTAAATGATGATTTTATACATAAATACAGAATAATAGTTCTTATAAATATGAATATGTCTAACGATAAAAATCTGCAATATTAAAATGTCATAGTATTATGTATTCAGAGTATCAAGAATAATAGAGAGAATAATAAAAAGTACTTTTAAGGGAATTTTGATTTTCAAACAAGCATATTATATTATAAAACAAAATTTACATATAAATTTACATATGATAGAGCAATGTTCTTACAAATGTTTTGGAGTGTAAAACATGTAAGAAATTCCTCAAATATGTCATAATATGATTTTTTATGTATTTGTTCCTTCTTTTCTTAAGTTACAGAAATATATTACATAGACAGGTATAATATAACCAAAGGGTTCATTTCTGGACACACGTTAACAAACTACCTGTAATAGATAACGCGATAGATATTTATGTTTACCCAAAAAAAATCAGTTAGTTTTATTACGGACTTAGAGATACACAAGTTATTAAGATGCAATTTCATACATATTAATAATGTTTATGATATTGGAACATTATATTCTTTATATAGTCTTTGTTATGCATATAATTATAAATAGTCCTATATATATATTATATAACATATATATAATATATATATGTATATATATATATTATTGTTATTATTATTATACTCCATGTCTTAAGTATTTAAGTTCATATTTCTTTAAATTATTATTTACTTTATTTATAGTATATAGTTAACCCCCACATATGCTTCTTCCAGATAAGTAAGATACTCATTTGTCAGAAATATAAACCGAGATAATACATTATTAACAAGCACACTTTTTAGTGACTAATATTTTGAAAAGATTTATACATGTGATTACGATACATAAATTATCAAAATATATATTATATCTATTTTCGAACGGAGAAGATTGAACAGTTTCGAATACGTTATAAAATTAATTTGTAAAAGCATATTTAATTCATTATGTACAAACTCTGGTATAAATAAGAATAAAAATATCAATAGGTACACCTACACGAAAATAGCAAATATGTGGTTTTATAATTACTAAACTATGATTTATACACATACGAAATCTTAAGATATTTCAACACACTCTCTTTGAATATACAATTTTCTAACATATCTTTAAAAAGTATATAATAATCCACTGGAAAGCTTTAATTTTAACGAGTAAAACCATATTGAAGTTTACAACAATATGTATTTGTTTCCATGTTGGCTAACCCGTAATTGATTCACTTGCAGTCTTACCACCGTTCCAACCTATATTATTCTAAATTTCTTTTTAAATCATATACATATATATATATATATATGATATATAAATTTATATATATATATACACACACACACACACACACACCCGCACGCACGTACGCACGCACGCATATATATATGTACATATACGGACTTACTCGTGTTAACCGACAATAGGTGCGGGTGAAAGTAAGTATATGCGTGTACATACTAAGTACTAATGATCAAACCTTGTAAGTGTATGAACAGAGGAATACATGGTGAGAGGGAGAGAGAAAGAAGCAAATGAAAAAGTGGAAAAGAGGGAAAGAAAGGGAAAGGAAAGGAGGGAGGTACAGAAAGAGAGGGAGTGAACGGTGTTCCAGTAGTGGAGGCGCTGTACAGTGGCAGAGGACCGCGGCAGCGGTGGTGATTCAGACTTCTTATCAACCTTGAAAAAAGTGTGGAGAAGAACAGGAAGAGATTCGTCGTCATCGGGCGTCGATTATACGTACGAAATGAGATACCATTGATAAGACTCAGAGCGCCGCGTGGTTCCGCCTCCGCCGTGCCCAAACACGGCACATCACGGACGTGTGGATAAAGCGGCGCCATATATACACGATATACAATCGTATTTTTTCTTTCGCGAGTGCGAGACGACAGAAAAAGGGAGGAGTGAAAACACTCCGAGAACGAAAGAGCAATCGCGACACTAAAGAACATCCCAGACACGAAGAACGGTGGAAAGTGAGAACAAGAGAAGGAGGGAGGGAGAGAGAGAGAGAGAGAGACAGAGGAAGAGGGAGGGCGAGAGGGAGAGAGAACTAGAGATCCGTGGATGCGGCGCGGTGTCTGCTCCCGTGCGTGCGTGAATCACGCTTTGGAGGTGCCTGTCTATCCCTCGTCTTCGAGCACACCCTATACTCACGACATTGACCCGTTCGAAGACGCCGCTATTCTTCAAAATCGAACACCTTTCACAAGTACCCGAAACTGTCACCCACGAGGAGAGGCATTTTTCTTTCGTTTTGTCTCCTGTTCTTTACCGGTCACCAAGACTATATCTGTATCTGTGATATAGAGCCGGTAATTTCAAACATCATTTCGATAACATCTGCTAAGTTCAAGAAAGCAAATTCTTTTATCTATAACGAAAGTGAATGGATCTTCAAGTCTCATGTTTTCAACAAGCAACTTGGTGTTTTTGTCAACATAAAGAATTCTTTGTATACTGTGATTCAAACCTTTAGTCTTTTAGGATTTATATAACGTAAGAACGACTAGGATCTCCAAGGCAGGGGCTAATAGTATTAAACAAATCTTTGAACAAAATTATAGAAACGCAGCAACGTAAGGTAGATTGGCAACAAAGGGGCAAAAGTAGAAACAACATGTCAGATGAAGAAGATAAACCCCCTGCACCTCCTGTGCGACTTACATCAAATAGGTAACTATATATTCTATGCTATATTATTGTGTTGTTATAATTCACTAGTACCGAACAATTTCTCAATAAAAGAATGTATCATTTAATATTAGATATTTTAATATATATTCAGTAACAGATATGTCTAATGTTTCATTCTATAGTTCTGTACATTTCTATGTAATATAATAGATGGAATATTAGAGCAATGTTCTGTAACACTAAAAGCTGATAAGTTTGTTACACTTTGCATTTTCATTACCTTCTTTACAATAAGTAAATGTCTACATCTTCCAAAAATAGGATAACAGACACTAATCTAGTGGTTGCTAAAAATAAAATCCTACAGTTCAGACACGATGACATTCTGATGTGGGAGACCGTCCTTTTAAGTCTTTATATGCAGTCTTACTAACAAACGCGCGCGCGCGCGTGTGTGTGTGTGTGTTTGTGTGTGTGTGTGTGTGTGTGCGCGCGCGCGTGTATATATATGTATGTATTATACGTGTGAAACATATAATTTTTATATTAATTTTGTACATATTTTGAATGTATTAGACATAAAGACTGTTATAACGAATGTAAAAGTTAGTTATACATTTGTATGTCCTATAAATAATAGCTTATCTACAAATTCTACAAATTCTATTTATGTATAATTTATGTATATAGAAGTGAATGTATAACTGTAAGATTATTTTGTCCCATTTGATATCACTAGTTAGATAATGATAGATTAAACATGTTTCAGAGGTGAATCAACACCTAATTTACCAGTGGATATGCGTCCACTACCTAAGGAACCTGATTCTGATGAACGTAAGAAGAAAACATTGAAAAGCAAAATGAAGGTAAAAGAGAATAAGGATAAGCCCAACATCAGTTATCCCACCAACTTTGAACATACTGTACATGTTGGATTTGACGCTGTTACTGGTGAATTTACGGTAAGTCAATTCACTATTTGCAATTTGTTACTATTGTTCAAGATGCACTCGCTTTCCGCTTTGCTATTATACAATGGTACGGAGTATCCAAATAGTAATTCTTTATTGCATTACATTACTGGTTACATAAATTCTCCAAGATCCCTTCCGACAAAGCAAGAAAAAAAGAACTAATTCTTAGATATGAAACATCTCTGATTGAATTTTTATTTGTTGTTTTCACCAATGGAACATTATTAAATTGATATTTACTAATAGGTAATATTTAGCAATCGCTTTGCAATTTTCATTGGCTTATTCATATATTGATATATTGCATAATAAATGATAATAAAAATATGTGGAAGTAAAATAAGTTACAGTACTACAACCTGGATAGAATTCAATTTACTTTGTAGCGCAATTTTTATTATATTTCAATAAATTGAAATTGTGCGTTCGTGCGTGCCTGTGTGCGTGTATGTATGTGTGCGTGTGCGAGTGTGTTTATGATAAATGAATATATATATATATATATGTGTGAAAAATAATTCATTTGTGAAACGTGTGTCATTGTAAGAGCAACTAGTAATGTATTATTAAATATTAATGCAAACAATTTTCTTTGTATAAAAAGTATATCTCAAATGGATCTTTCGTACCGAAAAAGAAATAAATTTTCATCACTTGTTCACATGTGTATGGACATTGTGGAAAAGTAATTTGGTAATTTGTCTGATGCTTCTTATACCTATTATTTTTTCACATGAAAAACTAACTAGACACGTATTTCTTTCAAGCTGCCATTAAAAGTAAGTAATTTAAAATGACCACAAAAGTAGTTTGTTTATACTCCTTCTTATTATACATACACTTAATTTAACTGTTTGTTTTTGTTGCAATTAACAGGATTAAGTTGTTATATCTTATTTCAAAATTTAGAGTTTATCATAGATTAGAAGCACATAGCTGCTTTAGTAGATTTATAGATGCTTTAGTCAACGTTGCATTTAATATTATTGCTTTCTTGCAGAATGAATTTTAATATTGGTTTGAGTGCTTACAATCTTACTATTTATTCAACAACTGTAACAATTGGAGTCTTAAATATTTTATATTTGCACGATGTTCTCTTAGTTTTCAGAACTTTGAGAATTATACTTTTGTAAATATTATATCCTAACCTATCAGTTACATCTTCTTTAAAGTTTTGTACGTGTAAGACTATTAATGATTACTTTGAAACATAACTTTTGGTCTTAGGGGATGCCAGAAGCATGGGCAAGGTTGCTTATGTCTAGTAATATTAGTAAACAAGAACAGAAGAAAAATCCACAGGCTGTATTGGATGTTTTGAATTGGTATGACAGTAGCAGTAAAGAAACAAAAGGTTCCAAATACATGACAACTACAAAAATGGTTGGGGTGGTTGGTAAGTTAATAATATTTACATAAAGATTAATCTATAATGTTGTTATTATCATATGCCAGTTATATATACATTAACGAATGAAGCACAGGAAATTTTATGTGTAGCTCCTATTGAGAGAGCGAGTAGTCCTAGAAGCATGGTGGGTATTGGTGTTGGGACAGGAGGAGGAGGAGGAAATATTCGTGGTCAAGCAATGTCACAAGCTTCTGGAAGTTCTCATTCTCAACATTCGCTCAGCAGGTAAGCCTCCTCATATGCTTCCAAATATCTTTCTCTTCCTATTTTTGTACTTATTCTGTATATATTTAAATATCCACTGAGAAATGATAAAATTATAGAGTAAGTAGCAGTAGTCCAAGTAGTACACCAACAGATGCTTGCGCGACTAGTTCCGAACAGGAAGATGAACCGCCGCCACCACCGATTTCTGCTAGGCCCGAACGTACGAAATCAATCGTAAGTAATGACTGTTTGCAAATTGTCAAAAATTAGAATTATTTTTCTATATTTGAGTGTTGTAAGCATTAAACTAAAAAGTTAAACACTTTCCAATAGTATACAAAGCCAATAGAAGAAGAACCACCGCCTCCATTAACTACCACGTTAGGATCACCCCAACGAAATGGAACGCCGCAACAGCCACATCAATCACAACTGGATAGAAATAAAAATCAAGCGACTCCTACATCAACGACAACCGATCAAACAAGACCAGCGCAAAGTGATAAAGCTAGAAAGAAAAAAATGTCAGATGATGAAATATTAGAAAAATTAAGAACAATTGTAAGTGTAGGTGACCCAAATAGGAAATATACGAAAATGGAAAAAATAGGACAGGGGTAAGTTATATGAAATATGAAATAATATAAAATGTAAATATTCTCTTGTGGAATTTTTTTGCATATTTATATATCTTTAACGTTATCTTCTAGTGCTTCGGGAACGGTGTACACAGCAATTGAAACATCAACAGGTATGGAAGTTGCAATAAAACAAATGAATCTTTCACAACAACCAAAGAAGGAGTTAATAATAAATGAAATATTGGTTATGCGGGAGAATAAACATCCAAATGTTGTAAATTACTTGGATAGTTACCTCGTAGGAGAAGAATTATGGGTAGTTATGGAATATTTGCCTGGTGGTAGTTTGACAGATGTTGTAACTGAGACTTGTATGGATGAGGGTCAAATAGCGGCAGTGTGTAGAGAGGTCCTACAAGCTTTGGAGTTCCTTCATTGTAATCAAGTTATACACAGGGATATTAAGTCTGATAATATCCTGCTTGGGCTAGACGGTGGAGTAAAATTAACAGATTTTGGATTTTGTGCACAAATTTCACCAGAGCAAAGCAAACGAACTACAATGGTTGGTACACCATATTGGATGGCGCCAGAAGTAGTTACAAGAAAACAGTATGGTCCAAAGGTGAATGAAAAGAAAGATATTCTACAATTATTACATTGCAATGTTCATACTGTAATTACTATATAACTATTAATACTACAATATTTAAAAAAATTATTTAAATCTTATAGGTTGATATCTGGTCGTTGGGTATAATGGCTATTGAAATGATAGAAGGAGAACCACCATATTTAAATGAAAATCCATTAAGAGCATTATATTTGATCGCAACAAATGGTAAACCTGAAATCAAAGAAAAGGATAAACTGTCAGGAATTTTTCAAGACTTTTTGGATCAGTGTTTAGAGGTCGAAGTGGAGAAACGATCAGCGGCTTCAGAATTACTCAAGGTAATTCTAACAATATTTTATGCTAATCGAAAGTACAATTAATATGTGTTTTATATTTAAGTTTACATAAATAGAACAAACTTTTAATAAAATTTCTACTTTTATGGCAAATTGCAGCATCCTTTTCTGAAATTAGCAAGGCCACTTGCTTCCCTAACACCTTTAATAATGGCAGCGAAGGAAGCTGCTAAAGGTAATTAGAAGAGTGGTATTACGATATGATCATAAAAATATAATTTTACAGAAAAATAATGAATCACCCTCCCAAAATGGAACGGCACAATAATTCAATAATATATAATAAATAATGAATAAACATATATAAATAAATAAATAAATAAATATATGTATTTATGTATGTATGTATGTATGTATGTATGTACGTATGTATGTATGTATGTATATAAATATATATATTTATAAACATATATATGTATATATACATACATACATACACACATATATATATATGTATATATAGGTCATAGATAGATAGATAGAACTTATCCGATACCTTGAAAAGTATCGAGAAATGGTTTCAAAGTTTTTAAATTGCTCGATTCTCGCATGTTGCGAGGAAATCAAGTTAAATCAGAAGAACCGTGAACGATCTGACGGCAGAAATCTTGTATTCCTCGATGAGTATATATTAGTTACTAAGAGTTCGACATTTTATTTAAATAGTCTTCAAAGTAAAAGATAAACTGTACGAGTGGGTTGTTGCCTGAAGAGCTCTTGTACTAATACGGAACTGTCATCGAGGATTCTCAAGCGACTGTCAGTTATTTTCTAAAAATATAAAACTAGTATTACTGACTCTAAAATTGAAGATCAGAGTTAGCTACAAACATACATTATTTATAGCAAAAACCTTATTAGATAATACCACAAAACAAATGTGAACAAGTACATAGGACCTATTCTAATATATTATTATGGTTTAACAAAAAAAAAAAAAAATCGTAGAAGAAGAAAATTGATCTTCGTGTCAGACTTATATTTTTTGAATGAAGATATGGAGAGCAGAGCAATATGTTTTCAGTCTTTGGTCTGTCAGTATGACGTAGATGTATAAGCGATAGCCTAACTTGTTTTAAACGTTCTCAAGAATCACGTTCTTGTCAATTGGATATTAGTGAACTTCATTATGTTATTATATTAAACTGAAGTTTTAATAGATCTTTTAAGTATTTGGACACTGCAACTTTTGCATTATTATGTTAATTTGTATATAGTATAGGCAATTAATTTCATACATAATGAAATTTATGATGAATTTAATACACTCGATTCTTATTTAAAGCTGTTCATTTATAATTGTAGGATAAAATATAAGTACTTTTTCTCATTTGCATCGCTGACGGGACACGTTAAAATATCGACCCTGTTACTAAAGTATATTATGATGTGAGAACATCTTTCTATAGACGAATGTCTAGTTACGTGTGTTCTTCGATACAGGTCAAACATAAGTTGTCTTTAACGTGTCTTATTAAGAAGTGAACGGATGATGGACGAAATTTTAAAACAAGGTTCAGATATAGGAACATTTTGTGACACTATAAAGTGCCTGTCTTGTCATGTTTAGAGACGTGAAAAACTCGCGCTAGATTCCTTATGATCTTGAACCATCAACAGAATAATTTCATATTTTGTTTAATACAGATACAGATTGAGAAAAAATATATAAATTTATGTTGACGATGATTATATAAGACAAGGTTTCTACGTATGGTTGTACTACATTAAACGTAATAATTAATGTCTTTCCTAATTATATTATATCTTAAACATATATTACTGAGAATGAAACCTTGGATACTTTTAGTTTAAGGAATACAAACTTTCGAATTTGTTACTTTTATTCTTTGCATCTTCGTTACGTATAGGAGTTTATCGTAAACTAAAGCTAAAGAACGCCACGTAAAATTATAATAGATATTGAAGAAATTAACATATTACATATGAAACAAAAAAAAAAAAAAGAAAAAAAGGAAAAAAAAAAGGAAAATGCATACGTTATTTGGTAATGAACAATCGTATATGTAATAATATATTCATTATTTACTGAGTTTATTACTTTCGTAATATTAAAAAGCCTGATTAGTTTTTTATAATAATCGATAATGTCTAATTATACTTGACAGACGAAGCAGCTCAGTTTGTATTGTGCGCTTACGCCTAAATTTGGAGTTGTATGCTGAAGGGTAAATCTACTTACCTGTAAAGAATCAGGGATTATAATATATAATCGCATGGAATTTGTTTCAGTATTCTGTAAGAACGAGCTCTTGCATTATTTTGTTTCAGCATCAACTTCAAATTATCTAGGAATTGTAAGCAATTATAGGAGGTATAGAAAACGAAATAATTGTGCACGTCTAGTATTAATAAATATACATTTCTGTAAAAAAAAAAAAAAAAAAAAAAAAAAAAAAAAAAAAAAAAAAAAAAAAAAAAACAAAAGGGAAAAAAAGGAGAAAAGAAAATGAGATTCAGGGTCAAAATTGACGTTAACAGCTCGATCAGAAATACTGAACGAGGTCCTGCATTTTCACAAATATCTTTAGAAAAAAGAAGTAACGTCCATTTTATGTCTATTATATTACTGCGACAGTTATTAAGCATATTTCAGCTACAAGTAGTAGCTATCTATAAGATTCGTTTTTATTCGTAAATCGAGGCAAGTTAGATGCAAAATTTTACTTGTCCATATTTTGAAAAATTTGTATAAAAACACATGCAAATAATAATTAGAAATATGAATATTTTGAATGAATCCTGTTGCTTATGTATAGAGAATAAACAAAAGTACAAAAGTTGTATTAATATGCCTTACTGTAATAAAAGTAAACATTATTTATGAAATTAGCAAGCAATCGTCATTATTTTAATATTGATAAACAATACAAAATTACGTATAAAACATATGATAAAAATGTGGACAAGTGTAAATGTTTTTGCATCTTCATCTTGATTACCGTTACAAGTGCATTTATGTATCCTCGTAAGGAATGTATTATTGTCAGTTTAGAACTATGAAATAGGTTCCTATACACAAATCAAGTTAAGTATGTATATGCATGTTTTCAATACCTTTTTTATGATGTTTTTGAAAATGCTTCGAGATCTCAATTATAAAATAAATTAGGCCTACTGATACTGAAGCCGCTAGTTCATTTATACATGTCACAGTAAACGTTTTGGCTTCAAATTTTTAATAAAATTTCCCACTTCAACTGTACCTCTACTATTTGTATAAAATTGGCTTTTATTATCTAATGAAAATATTTGGTAAAATTCTGGTTTCTCAGGAAAACTAATACTTAACAGTGTCGAATTTAAAAATGAAAGAAAGCAGCAAATGGATAATGAATTATTGTAAAAATTATGCCTAGAATTTGCGTATATATTGTACTGTAACATCTTTTAGTTTGTTTTGAAACGTTAAAATATAAGGAAACATTTTATAACAAAACGTCCTAGTTCTTTGAATGAAATCATCCTTCCTTCTATTTTATAATATTGAACGATCAAGTATTTCTTCTATAGATACAGTAAGAGTAGAGTAAATTTATGAAACTCAAACGTAGTTGGATTTTCCTTTTGGATATAAAAGACTGTGCACCACAAATAATTACAAGGTATAACAAACTTTTTATATTATTAGTATATATATTCAGACAAATAAATAGTACTTATTATTTACACGTTCTGTTCATGAAATGCGTAACATGAAAAAATAATAGAATGCTTTTATAAGTTAGTTGATAAGTGTTTTACATTAATTTTTTATATTTTATACACACTAAATGTATTATTTTACAGTCATTTAGAGTGTATGTACAGAATCGAATTTATTCTAAGGTTATAATAATGCAGATATTCACTATTATTCGCTAGTATCCCATTAACAGCTTTGTCGCTATGGATGTACATCTGTGTATTATAATCTATGCTTTCCAATAAATGTTATTAATCTCAGAGTTCACGACGCATAGACAAGACATATATTCGTAGCAACTATGGAATATGTAAGCCAAGATTTAACATAAAAATATTTATTGTTTTTTAATAACATGATTGCTTTTGTCATTAAAGGAACTTTACAGTTCCAAAGAGTAACAAAATAGTAACAGCAAATTACAAAATATCAAATAGAGTCATATTTTATTAAGAAATATAAATTCTTTTTGTCGATAAGATAAGTTAGATATTTTAAACATTTTCAAAGATTTTATTAAAAACTTATGCCCTCCTTAGTTTTACGATGTCATCTTTTTCTCTTCTCCTGCCGAATGAAAGTTTATGGATGCCGAGTTGATGCAAAATCGCTTCCTTGTAGGTTTTGGCCCGTCATTAAATACATGTCCCAAATGTGCACCACACTTTGAACAGGTCACCTCGGTCCGCACCATATCTGGGTTTGCGATCAGCAGTAGTAGATTTCCACCAACTGTACGTCAATTGTCGACGCAGTTTTCGTGTGTCAATGGTGAAAGTGAAGTGGTGGTAGCGGAGCAATAGGAAGACAAAGGAAATAGAATAATAGAGTGTGATTAAACGCGGACCAACACCTTTGTTTGTTCACTCTAAATATTTTCCAGTTATAGCAGCACCAAAAACAGTAAACTAATATTAATAAAAGCTATAGACCGATAGTAACGAAAATTAAAATCAATTACCTAAATAAGTATTCACAAGAAATTAGAAGTTTCAAGTAAAAATAAAGATATATCTGTGATTATTAATTATATCCTTAAAATAATGCGTAAAATAAGAAATAGCTACACATTCTAATCAATACCCGTAATCTTGTTCCTTGCTTTACTCATCCATCGAAGCTCTGTCCAAATTTCCCTTTGATATCTAACTGTCTTGATATTGTATGACAAAATTAAAAAATATATTAAAATATTTCAGAGCAATATTTGCCTCTTTAGTCAAATATCTTTATGGTACTATTTGAAAGAAACATTTTCATTTAATTAACATGATTTAAACATACTGTCAAACCTACTTTTATGAATAAATCACTATAATATTGTTATCTGTAAGTGGCATATAGAGTAACATTCAAATAACTAATCAAATATTCTAGCCACAATCTGGTTAATATTACGTGTTATACATCATTATTTGCCAATGTATTTTTAAATATAAGTAAGATTGAACGTAACTAGTACCAACAAACGCATGAATTATTTAGTAATCAGTATAAAAAA
The DNA here is from genome assembly GCF_014825855.1 of Bombus pyrosoma. Taxonomy (NCBI): domain Eukaryota; kingdom Metazoa; phylum Arthropoda; class Insecta; order Hymenoptera; family Apidae; genus Bombus; species Bombus pyrosoma. Next base: position 10,788,506 of record NC_057779.1, read on the forward strand.
AATTATAAAACGCATACTCTCTTCTAATGCAAACTTAAACTTGTAATTTTATTATTTAATCTTCATATAAGCAACGTATTTAATAATTATAATAATTTTATTAAAATCTTAATGTTACATAAAGCAAAGCTATATGTAAAGAACTATTATATGATTAAATACCAAAAGAAAAAAAGATTAATTCTTTCTTTTTCATATATACAGAAATAAGATATAGAAAGGATTATTTTTAATGGATAATTATGACCTTAGTTTATACAATAGGCGATGTAAGTCTAACACAAATCACACTCTAAGCATTAACATGCGAGGTAAAGGATACAAGGAATATTGCCTCCCAAGTATTATAATTTTAATATGAATAAATTATACAAATAGTTATATTATAAATGTGTACAAGTCATTTTGTTCTTATAAATTAAAAACATGTATACATCTGTGACAAAAATTGAATTATGTTGATAAACTTATCACGCATAAAGCATCTAATATACCGTGCCATTATATTTTACTAACCGATATTATAATACTTTGTGTATGTATGTCTGTACTACATGTAAAATATCGCGAAGATCTGACCAAATGAAATGATAAACAAATTACAGAAGACTTAGGAGACTAGGAGACAGTAGCAGAACTAAAAGTTTAGGGAAAGGTTTTGTGATAGAGTAAATGTAAGAAAAAATGAAGAATGTACAAGAATGGTAAACAGATAAAACTCTAATGTCTGTGATATAATATGATATTGTGTTATATCTCAATCTGTCATACAAGTCAAATTTGATAATAAGGAGTTTATCTATGTACCATTTAAATAGATATATGTAATTAATGTAAAATGATACGCATGATGAATGCTATGTTATTGTATTAAGAATCCGAGCATAATTCTAAAAGTGTTGTCAGTAAATCAAAATTCATATATCCACTTACCATGTGAAGTATCTTTGGTTAACTTGACTCGTCCCTGTTCTAATACTTCATTGAATGCAGGCCAACCACAACCACTATCGTACTTTGTGTCAGAAGAAAACAATTCTTGATCACAGATTATGCAGGTGTACGTGCCTTTCTCATAGAATTTATTGTAGCAACCAGAAAAAGGCCTGCATGGAGAAACAAAGAACGATTAGAAGCATGAAGATGCATGTACACTAGGAAGTTAATTGTGAGGACCTATACTTTATTTTTAAACCACTCGGTCATGACGCAAAGTCAAGCCAATACATGCTCTTGAAAAAGTTATTTTAGTCTCACATCACCTAAAAGTAAACCAGTTTCGATCGTACGACAATATTTTTGGAAAATTGTATCATGCGACTGTTGCAATTTACTTAAACCTAAGTGACTAAAGGCTCGGATAATGCGACATTGTTAGTTGATAATTATACATAACAAAATATCGAACTCGTCGATTATAACATTAATCCTTGGGAAATTACAAGATGTATAAAAAGTACATTATTAATAGGTTATATGTTGCACGATTTAAAAGCATCGTTATTCAGGCTCGTATCAAAAAATTCTGAATTTTGTAAAATATTGTTTACATACATAGACTCGTATGTAACGATATAGCGACGTACATTTATATTTTACACGAAACTTTACTACAGCTACAACTAATCTTCTAATGAAATCGAGAAATAACATAGACCGATACAAAGAACGACACGATTCAATTTTCAATTTCATAGCAAGCGAATTAAATTCCCGATATACGTACCTCTCTGTACCCTTTTCCTGCGTGACGTGCCACTGTAGCGGTGTCAAACGTTTCTTTAATTCTTCTTTATCGATTTCCACAGTCATTCTCCTAATTAACCTTTGAAACAAGTTAAGAAGAATGCAATAATAGCAAATTCAACAATAAAAAAAGAACGTAGTCTGGTTGCCGCGCTTTCCTCAGAACTTTGCAACTATACACCGAGAGAACAGAAGCGGTACTGCTGCCTGTTCCTTTGAAGCATGGACGATCAGATTTCGTGACCTTGAGTTAACCAATCAGCTTCTCTGGCAAATAGATTTGATAATCATGCTTTCGCAGTAACACGTGGCTTTTATAAAGAAAAGCTATATGATGTGACCAGGTCGTACGATCTTTTTTCATTTTCGCTGTTTAAATTATACATACAAAAAATGTAAAAAATATGTACGTATTCAGTGTGCGCTATATATATATATATATATAATATAAAAATTAATGAAACCTTAATTATTTACAATGTACGAAATAAATTTCATACTTCGCGTATAATATAAATGAAAATTATAATCTTCTATTAAAATTAGCTATTGTGATACATTAATAGTGAGAAATGCAATGCATATTTCATATTTGGAAAAAATACAAATCAGTCAGTTTTTATCCTTCACGCAGTTTGCGATCGATACTATAATGTTTTGGAAAGAACAGGAAACATTCATATTCAGAATTAAGTGGCGTTATGAATTAATAGCGTTCAAGTTTTTGCAGTCATATGCAGTCACGAACAAAAGTGTTGATACACTCTTTAAAACAGAATAACTTTTTTTAAAATCAGGCCAAACGATTCGAATTTATTTAAAACAAATTAGGAGGATTAGTTTACTACATAAAGCGTAGAGAAAGATTTTGAAAAAATTGCAGTTGATCGCAATCGTGAAAAAAAAAAAAAAACAGTAAAGGCTACGCTTCTTACAACTTCTTCATCTGAGCCTGTGATAGAAGCATAAAAAGTACACTTCCTAAATAATTTATTAGTTATATACAGTCTGTACATGTATGTACTAATGCGCATATGTACATTACTCAGTTTCGATTAGTTGTACTCTCTTCTTGTTGTGGTTTATTTTATTTAGTATCCGTTTTATTCACTATTTTATTATTTCAACTATTCATTTCAACGACGTGATATTCTGACATACGTACTGACAAGGCGTATGATATCTAATAACTTGATCGTAATTAAAAAAAAAGAAAAAAAAAAAGGAAAGAACAAACATCATGATCGCTATTCAAAAACGATAAAAATTATAATCTGCGAATGGTCCAAAGTAAGAATCAACATTGGATTCTTTGTAATATTTAGTAACTTTTGTCAATAAACGCAATAAAAACAAAAATTAGTAATGCGTTGACCAACGGAACGCTCTCTCTGTCTTCGTTGAACCCTCGGATCCAACTTAAAATCTGACTTTGTCGAAGATATTACTCTTTTTCCATCTTTTCGCTTTAGTTATTTAGTTATTTCTTATTTCTCCTTTGGAACTTTTTCTTTTCACTTTTCGCTTAACGTACATACATATATGTAGCATGTCACTGATACTTTGACCGTGAGACATGCACGAACCTGGATGAAAGTGAATACTGGAAAGGAAAACTTCTATAACAATTGCAGGAAAAGAATCTACTACTCTTGGTAATCGCACGGATGTCATCCCCATCATAGGGACGGGAGGGTGGGGATCAAATTACAGGTAGGCAATCATGTGAAATCTACATAACGCGCCGGTAAGTTCTAGGGCCAGCCGCCAGGGTCGAGTAGTGTAACACGATCCAGTGTCAGATATCGCTCAGATGATGTATGCATGTATGTATGTATGTATGTCAGTACTAATGACAGAGGAGTGAAATTTTCTTACCTTTGGCTTTTTTTTTCAATTAAACTTTGTCATTTTTGTCGTATTTGTAAGAACTTTTTAATTAAAATGAAACCAAACACGGTATAACTTGAATTTTATATTTACTTACTGATTGACTATGTATTTAATTATTATTTATGAAGTAAGCGAATTATAGCAACCAGAAACGTGTAAAAAACATGTTGATAAAGGTTCTATTCATCACAAATGAAAAATAAAAAAGTTTGATATTTCAGTTAAAGATCTCAGCTTGTAGCGTGCCTTCCTTACTGTTTCATATGGAAGCCAAACGTTTCGACTCTTAGTCCCCTTTTCTTTTTCACTCGCATTATCCTTTTCCACGTTCGATACGTCTAACATCCATCGGCAGTCTCTACAGGAATAGAGAAGAATCTTGAAGAGAAACTTGAATCTAGAAACAGTAAATAAGCATACAAGCGTATAGGCAAGATTCAATGTACCAAGAGGAACAGTTTTCTTTTCTTACAAATATCTCGAAGGCAATAATTAGACCACCGATGAAGTTATCAGCAAAAATTTACTCAGAATCATGTACTTAACGACATACGTGAGAATCAACGTCATCGGCGTTGGTGTTCCTTAATATGAATGATTACCAAAATCTGATCACAACTACGTATACAAGATTGTAAGAAACATCTGTTATAATTCAATTAGAAACGAATATCATCAGTGTATTGGATTTGTGTTTCGGGATAAGTATCTTCAATCCGGCGACCGACGACCCTTGACTATAAAATAATAACAAATTAATTATAAATATAGTAGACGATTGAATAATCGATATTTGTATATTGAATTTGTAGAAAAGTTACTTACTCTTAGATTTCAATGACTTTTGGATACGTTGGATATTTCGAATATAGAACATTTTGAACAACTTTTCCCTGTATACACGTGCAATCATAGCTCAGTCTTAGTCTTCGAGATTTTCGCAAAAAAATCGATCTATCGATACCTACTACAGTGTATTCTGTCTATATATGTTGTGCGTTCATGTGACGCGCAGCGCACGCGTTAGTACCTTGGTCGCCTTACTGCTGCGGAAATGTAAGACACTGCGTTGTCTTTCTTTGTCTTTCATACCTTCAAGCTTTGAAAGATTAAAGTTGCAATATTTTTTAAATCAATCGTTTTTCGGCCCCAATACCTGCATACATTCTTCGTAGAGCATAAAAAAAAATGTATCTAGCGGTGTACAAAAAAGTATACAATACCATTAGAAGAAGCTATACATTGGCATTGAAATCTCTTTAGATAAGAATGTAGAAAGAAATGGAAATATCTTACTAATTTTCCCCCGTCAAGTGTTACGCAACTTTTATACGAAACGTTCTTTTCGCATTTCTGATACTTGGAGATATGTTCATGCGTGGACATTTAAAACGGACATACTGTATCCATGAAATCGGAAATCGAGGATTGCACTGGGTGCTTAACGTTAATTTATGTTAATACATAAATGTATGCTATAAAACAATAAATATGTATTTATTAATAATAAAAAATGTATTACGAAAATTATTCATTTGCCTACTACAATAATAGTAATAAGAGTAATTTAACAGCCTTATTTAAATAAATAAAAGTATATGCGCGCTTTAAACTGTAGAAGTTGCGCAGGATCTGCTGGATTTCCGCTGCCTTTCTGCCGTCTGATTATGCTACGCAGAGTCTGTTACGTTCTGCTGCTAATCTACACGCAAATGGTTATCAGTGTAGTTTTATTAGGCTAGTGTTTTAACGGAGAGTGTAACGACGAATGCACAAGATATGTGACATAGTTTATACTTAATAATTTTATAATTTTATATTCGCTACTTTGTACCAAAGGGAGCAGAAAATGAAGAAACAGGATATAACTAGAAGGGAAAAAACGGATAACGAGTGGAGTTAGACTAAGTAAGACGATACTAAAACTATATGGAAGACAAAGAAATAAGACTAATAACGTCGATGCGATAACGTAACAAAGGCAATAAGGTTGATTCGGTCTTTTATACGGGTTAAATTTATTCGAAAGTGCTAGAATAATTTATTGGATCGGAGTGGTTGATCTGAACTCTACGTAGTTCATGACCGGACATCTTGTCCGCGGTGACTCGGCCATCTGACGAGCGCATGTTCCATAGTTGCAGACGGACGTCACGTGGCCGAAGCTGTGTAAGATATTTTTGTATCCGAAAGTTCCCAACATAAAGGTATATTGATCGAAAATTCAGATAAATATAACGCTAAGGGTAATTCTAGTTGTCATATATAGGGTTATAGGCTATACCGATTTGTTTCCCTTAGTATAAATTGCCGGCGAGGATGGATGTGATGCAACACAGGAGAAATGAACTGTGACGAATAAAAACGAGCAGCAGCAGAAGGGTGAAATAAAGAAGAACGGGAAGAAGAAGCGGCGCGTGAATATGTTAAATATGTAAAAACATTGTTGTAGGTTAGACGCGTGAAATTTGAAACAAGTAAGAAAGGAACGAAAAGAGAGAAGAAATTGAGGTTTGTTTGCGAAATGGGAAAAGGATGGATTTGTTTGTACTCTAGGAGACTAAAGAACAAATAAAGATAGATTTAGGAGATATATGTGTGCGTTGTTTATTTGTCCATTGACCATAAATTGTGAAATTAGGTTTGAGAAATTATAGATGGCAGATGGAATAGTTTTGAAAGGTTAAGAATATGGTTGCGTTAAGAAAGGTGCAATTGTGAACAATGTACAATGGAATCGGGCAATGGGATGGAATATCATTACGGAAGGTAGTAATTATAATCTGGAAATATATTAGTAAGGAAAAACACGGTTGGAATCTTGTAATCATACGGATACTATATGGAAAGTGATTAACGTTAAATGAATTCCACTTAAAGGAATGAAACATATTAATGATAATGATATAGAATGGTATTATTAAAGTTGGTAATTATATAGAATTATAGGAAATATGGAGGTAATTAGGGCGGACTGTAAGGGTGGATGAGAATTATGACGCATTACGGGCACAGACAGGGAAGAGAAATTGTATCTGTTAGAAGAAGGTTGAACAGGAGGGAATAGAGAGAAAGGAAATTATTGAAAAGCTTAATGTCATTTGAGAAAGGAAAAAGTCGGGGAAGCCGAAGAAGAAACAAATGTAATTATTGTAAGTGGAAAATGGCTGGTGAATGGAAATAAAGAGGGTATAGGATAATAGGATGTATCCAAACTGTTTTTTTTTTTACGGAAAGATGAAAGAAAAAGAAGAGCCGTGATTGTGGAAGAAATGGATTAAGCAGAAGTGTATGTTAAGTAAGCGACACGTAAAAAACACAGTTATTATAGTCAACCTTTTGCGCGACTAACGAGTCATTAGCGATCCGATTTTACGACTTATACACTGTACGAGCGTCTCAGCGAATATAGCCTGTATACTAATTTATTATTTTAAATATATTCGACGGTTCAACAAACAAGCAATAATATTTAATAAATCTCACGATCAAACATCCTCTATACAAGTCCTCTACACGTAGAACCTCTGGCAAGATTCACACACCGATTTCGACCGGAATTTCCCTTTAATATTAATTAGTTATAAACAATTATTTTAGAAAATGTCGTGGCTGTGGCTACCGCGGTACGTGTTCGCGATTCTTTCTACCTTTTTATTTTTCTTTTCTTTTTTCTTTTTTTTTTTTATAAATACTATGCTGCCGTTAGGCTTTTTCCCCCTTTTTGTCCAAACTAAATTGATAGTCGAAATCTAGTATCAAAGAAGCGTGAATTTAGTCTTAGCTTGTAGAAAATATTAAAATGATAAAAATGGATATTATATCGTTAAAGACGCCAATTTACGACAGAAATTAAGAAATTGTTCAATTTGATTTTGTTATAATGGAAAAACCGCCTTCTGCTTTGTCAACAAATCGTTACCGTTTGATTAACATCCCGTCACCTTGTCAAGTTATATAAGGAACATGAAAATCGCGCGCGAGCTTTTTCGTGCCTGAACTCTCGGAGAGTGAACATCGAAAAGGATCTTAAGTATAAGGTAAGTGAAAAAAAATATAAAATAATAACATTAAAACTAGTAATTTATAACATTAATTTACAACATTTAAACTATTACTTTATACATTTAAGCTCTCAATTTACAACATTTAAATTGTTATTTTATACATTTAAGCCATTAACTTTTAATATTTAAGCTATTAACTTCAACATTTAAGCTATTAATTTATAACGTTTAACTTATTAATTTATAACATTTAGACCATTACTTTATTGTATCTAAACTATTAATTTATAACATTTAGACCAATACTTCATTGCATCTAAACTATTAATTTATAACATCCAAGCCACTAATTTCTAACATTTAAGCTATCAGTTTATACATTTAAACCATTAATTTTTAACCCTCAAGCTATTAATTTACAACATCCAAGCCACTAATTTCTAACATTTAAGCTATCAGTTTATACATTTAAACCATTAATTTTTTAACCCTCAAGCTATTAATTTACAACATCCAAGCCACTAATTTCTAACATTTAAGCTATCAGTTTATACATTTAAACCATTAATTTTTAACCCCCAAGCTATTAATTTACAACATCCAAGCCACTAATTTCTAACATTTAAGCTATCAGTTTATACATTTAAACCATTAATTTTTAACCCTCAAGCTATTAATTTACAACATCCAAGCCACTAATTTCTAACATTTAAGCTATCAGTTTATACATTTAAACCATTAATTGTTAACCCTCGAGCTATTAATTTACAACATCTAAGCCACTAAATTCTAACATTTAAGCTATCAGTTTATACATTTAAACCATTAATTTTTAACCCTCAAGCTATTAATTTACAACATCGAAGCCACTAATTTCTAACATTTAAGCTATCAGTTTATACATTTAAACCATTAATTGTTAACCCTCGAGCTATTAATTTACAACATCTAAGCCACTAAATTCTAACATTTAAGCTATCAGTTTATACATTTAAACCATTAATTTGTAACCCTCGAGCTATTAATTTACAACATCGAAGCCACTAATTTCTAACATTCAAACTATTAATTTATAACATTTAAGTCATTAATTTATAACAATCAAACAGTTAATTAACAACATTTAAGCCATTACTTAATAACAGTTGTACCATTAATTTACAACGATCAAACAATTAATTAACAACTTCTAGACCATTAATTGATAACAATCCAATGAATAATTAACAACAATTTAAAACATTAATTTACAACAATCGAACCGTTCTTCAAGTAATCAATAAACCCCTTGCAAATAGCCTAATAGATCCTTTGATAGATCTTACGAAAAAGTACCTAACCGCGATTACAGCCAATTAGTTCATATTATTCGCTACATAATTAATATTTGTATCACGTACAGCGATGCAGGCGGTACTGAAGAAAAAAGCCATTTTATGTTACAACTGTAACGAGTAAATTTGCACGTTTAACTTGAGAGGAATTAAAGAGGAACCTGACTTTTAAGTAAGCATTAAATAAGAAATTTAAATATCGCAGACAGTAATGTAGGTGTCATTCAAGAAAGAAGAACATTTTATTTTGTAATTAGCACGAGTAATATAATGCTTAATATGAGTTTTATCTGTCTGATTATTTAATACCTTAACTTATTTCACAATAACGTCATCGATTGCCGTTAGGCTCTTTTTTTCTCTTTTTGTCCAAACTAAATTGATAGTCGAAATCTATTATGAAAGAAATGGGAATTTAGTCTTAGCTTGTAGAAACTATTAAAATGATAAAAAGGGATATCGTATTAAATCGTTAAAGACGCCAATTTACGATAGAAATTAAGAAATTGTTCAATTTGATTTTGTTATAATGGAAA